>NW_021137854.1:0-284411 GCF_004193835.3 Ostrinia furnacalis | reverse complement strand
GGGGCAATTAGTGTCAGCTCATGAGTGAGTACTATCATCGGTTGCTAACCAACATCCTGATGCGTGCGCTTCATATGATTCTGTGGCTCGACTTTCGCCTGGCGCAGCAACCAAATAAAAAGCCTAACAAAAGCCGGACAGGCCGGACAAGGCAATATTTGGCCGGACAAGTCCCTAAAAAGCCAAACATGTCCGGCTAAAGCCGGACGCCTGGCAACCCTACGCGCGACCCATGAGAGTCCGCGCGAACTGTCACTGGTCTATGATCACGCCGGCGATGGCACACGTTGGTGTGGTTGAAGCATAACTGAAAAAGAGAAGGACTCCTATCGAGAATATGGTATGAGTCACAGAGATGGAGAGTCCCAATTTCTGAAACGGTGTTAGGGAGTATTCCTACTGCTTTGATATGCCACTTGGTAGTAGAAACTCCCTTTATTAATGGTGCTCTACAGTATGAGATTGTATTATGTATATTTCCCAAAACTGTTACTCCCGTAAACACCTTATTGACCATTAAAATCCTACGCTGTAAATCACAAAATTGCACGAACAGTTAGTAAAATCAATATTCTGAAAGAAATCTTGTAGTTTTGTAACACAAACATGAGTCCTGGTAACTACATTGTATATTCAATGCTTTTTAGTTCGATTAAGATATTAAGTTCTCTAAGTATATGTGCCTTCTATTAAGCATGATCTCCCGAAACTTAGGCCATTTAAGTAAGCATAACGTTGTTTTCTTTGTAACTCAATTGAATATTTAACAAGAAAATAACTTGGGCAAACGCTCAAGTTGTTATTGTATCGCATTTTAAAAATACCCCTAAGCTTGACTTAGACTAACCCTATACAAAAAATATTTCTTATTTGTTCAAAAACCTTATTTAAATTGCATACGGTTGAAAATATGGAGGCAACGATTCCACCACCGGTCGGTTAAAGGGTTAATTATAGAATACACAGGCCTTAACATTAAACTGTCAAATACGCAATATTCAACATGCTAAACAACATGCGATAAAGTACAGTCGAGCTCTGATTCGATATAATAATAAATGCTGAAAGATACATTGTTTTGTATTATTACGTCAAATTATTATGGAAAACCTTGGGGGAGGCCTTTGTCCAGCAGTGGACGTCATTTGGCTGAAACGAACGTCAAATCACGTTAGGTCAACGATTTTCGTGTCCATTTAGAAAGAAAGAAAGACAGTAACATTTATTATTTATTAGACTTAATAAAATGCACCACAAATCCTTGCAATAGTTGATGAAATTATTATTTACTTTGTAGGTGCATTACTAGGATACTAAAAAATGTGGTAATTTTGAGCTGAAAATTATTATTGTAAATAGCTTCGAATTTTACTTTTCTCATTAACCGCTTGAGTCCCAGACGGCATTCATTAATGTCATAACAATTGATTATCTATTGTGTCTAGATTCGCGGGCCTTGAAGGATTAATAGTCACTGAAAATATTTGAGGTATTAACTTATGTCATTCATTGGAAACACAAGGACATTGTGTTAAACATGAAAGTATTTTACAGCCAACTGTACCATGAGTCACCTTTAGCATTTCAGCATGCGTGGCGTGTTCGGAACGCGGCATAACTTAGGCAAGACACCTTGCCTATGTAAATTCGCGTTTCCCTTCCACAAGATAACACCAAAAGGAAACATACTCACCTCCCCTCGAATATTCACGTAAAAAACAAATGCGCCCAATAAAACAGCCGAAAAGGGCCCTAATACTATAATTATTCATTTTTCTCCCGCCTCTCGAAGGCAAAAATCGCTTTCATACCGCGCACCTTCGCAAAATATGGTCTTTCATAACTCCCCGCAAAAAATCCACCGTAATTTAATGCCACCCGAAAATAATATGTAAAAATACGCCCCGGTTCGGCCACTTTTGGCCCGTTTCGGACGATTTCGGCCCGATTCGGCCATTAAGGACCATCCCACACCGTTATCTAACCCAGTAGAATAAATCATGATATTATTTTTCCATGGGTTTTTTTTTCATATCTAATCAGTTTGGGTTCAATTTAAGCTCTAATCCAGCCCTAAAGAAGAAAAAAAACAGTAATTTAAATTAGTATACCTAATTTAAATTACTGTTTTTTTTTGGGTTAGAAGTTTATCTCAAACAAAACTTTTCCTCGAACTTTCATTACGGAGTTTTCATTTCTGTTCGATTACAGAATAGATAAGAGACTCAGTAACTCTATATGACATTACTTTAATGGTATATTAGGGACATGTAAAAGTGCTCTTTGGGGGCTTACTTTCAGAAATAAACGATTTATTTTTTTGCATTTTCGACGTACACATTTGAGACAGATATTTTGTACTGAAAGTGGTAGAGCGGGCGTAAGATATAGAAATACATAATTTTTAAACCAAACTTCATGGTTTTTCCGCTTCAAATCCACACTATCCTTATCTGACCCACATTTTTTCCACGCAACACAATTCTCTTCCATCGCAACCTAAACCGGAAGCAGTTCGTGCGCATAATTGCCACGGGTTCATCACTCAACAGCTTCTAACGTAACCAAATTAGCGAACTAATTCCGCGAAAACCTTGTTATTTCTGACGGTACGTACAAAATCCAAGCTTTCAAATTTCAAAGAGACCGATGAAACTGTAGACGAGTGCTCGGTGAGAGAGGGAAAGGGGAACAGCCAGGGCATTTTTGTTTTATTAATAAAATCTATACTATTATATTATAAATGCGAAAGTAACTCTGTCTGTATGTCTGTCTGTCTCGCTTTCACGCCTAAACCACTGAACCGATTTTGATAAAATCTGGCATAGATATATGTAGTTTGAGTCCCGGGAAAGGACAAAGGATAGTTTTATCCCTGTTTTTGAAAAATCCACGCGGGCGAAGCCGCGGGCGGAAAGATAGTTATTATTATTTTTAATTATGTCTTCTAAAATCACCCTTTGAATCCCCGTAGACTTTAGACTTTTTATTGACTTGAGCTTTTGTCAGTGAATTGCATGAGACCGATACCAAATCGGTGTAATGTGCGCACTTTCATTCATACTGATTAACAGCTCGACTAAACTATTTAGGGAGCATTTAAGAAGAGAATGCCAACTGGGCAACAAAGCTGGACAGAAGTTAAATTCACTAAATTAAGTAGTCATTTCTCTCAAGTGCGAAAAGAATTACGATTCTGTTGAGTTTTAGAAACTGGCCTTGTGAAATTATATGGGATTATAGGAAACTCAGGTACCTACCTATTTATATTTATATTTATCTTTCTTTAGTCTGAAATCAAACTAGAAAATTATTTTCTTTTTTGTAATGGACACCATAAATGATTAAATTCAAACTTCTGATATTACAAATCAAATTAACACTTCGAACAGTCCCAAAATAGAGAGGAAACGAGTTGGCCTATCTATTCGCCGAAGTTTGAGACCCCCCCTCCCCCCTAACCGCAATATCTCGACTGGCAAATTTTAATCAGGACATCTTTGTCAAAGGAGTACTTAAATAGTTGGGGCAGTGTTTCTTATTAAGTAAGTATACTATTCTGGCGCGACTTCGAACCAAACCGCGTTAATGTACCTACATGTCTAACGTACGTAATAACTTAAAGTTGGAAGTAGTGATTAGTAAGTCCACCTCCACAAGGTGGACCCACGAAATCATAAAGATAGCAGGAATTCGCTGAACGCAGGCCGCTACCAACCGGTCAATATGGAAGTCATTAGGGGAGGCCTATGTTCAACAGTGAACGACCTATAGCTGAAATGATGATGATGAGTAATTTACGAATATGAAGCGATTTTAAATAGGTATAAGTAAATATTATTCATATAAATATCACACAGTACGTTGCTCTAGAAAGTTCCTGCCCCGTACAACCAAACTGTGGAATGGACTGTCGTCTGCGGTGTTTCCGGACGAATACGACCTGCAAGCTTTCAAGAGGAGAGCGTATCTTCACCTTAAAGGCCGGCAACGCACCTGTAACGTCCCAGGGTCTGCGGGTGTCTATGGGCGACGGTAATCACTTACCATCAGGTGATCCGTCTGCTCGTTTGCCTCCTGTCACATAAAAAAAATAAATAAAAAATATAATGTAATAAGTAAAGTTTCATGTAAGTTAATTAAAAGAGATACAATGATTTCACTATCAAAGTAATCTGTCAATGAACATATTCTTTTCATATTGTCTTTAATTTTGTATTTTTTACATTGAGGAAGCTTCTAAGATTTTTTCAGTGTCAAACTGTATTTTCCAATATTTCCATTCATAAAATCTATTTACGAGTTGACCCAGTCGACAAGCGTCAATATGACGTGTTAATGACATAAATAGGGCTCAAGACAATGATTAATGATTAATCAATGACGTCACGTTGATACAACTTTGACAGAGTTGTTAAAGTATTCAAGGTCAATTTCTATTTGTGTTTAAATTGAATCGACCTTTTCCTTATTGATTGTGTCTTAATTTTTGACCTTTTATGCTATATTTTGTAACTTTTTAAATAAAGAAAGTAAATAAATATCTATAACTTTTAGACAATAATTCAATATTGTGCTATGTTGTTGTGTTAATTGTATTGTTGTTGTTTGTTCTCAGTAGCTGTGCCTTAAATAAAATAAGTAAATAAATACCTTCTTCTATTGCACCACTAAGATTTGATGTTCTTGATATCACGCTCATTGTGGCCTCTTATTCAGATGCAATAGATGTTTTTTGTAACAAATATGTATAATAGCTTTTGCCCGCGGCTTCACCCGCGTGAAATTTAGTTTGAGAGATCGTAATGAATTGTAGCCTATATGTTATTCTGGGTTATAAACAATAATACTGTACATGTTCATCAAAATCCGTTCAGTAGATTTTGCGTGAAAGAGTAACAAACATCCAGACATCCAAACTTTCGCATTTATAATATTAGCAGGATTTGATGTGCTGTCGACTCTACAAAGATGTACGTGAGCTACCAATAGAAATAAAAATAATTCCCAGACGACCTATGTCTAGTCTACACATAACTCCTAATCACCTTCATATGCTCCACTTCCCATAATACAGTGGCCTAAAAATCGACACTCGGACGCGTGTTTTAAAACAGTGCTATCGTAACACTTCCATCGCTGAAGTAATGCTTCTATTTATAACCTACTAGAACGCGATTTCCTAAAAATACGAAACCTAAATATACATATAATCGTTTGCTCCGAATAACCCAATCAAATATTGAAGCCACTCGACATAGGATTGGCAGTTGTGTTATCGATTCGTCAGAGGTTTGAGTCTCACCTTACTCGTACTGTGGTCAGTGTGGTCACGGATTGTGGTTTACGAAGCGATTCGATTATTTAGTATCAGTACAATCATGACGTCATTACAGTCTGGAAAGTTTTTAGGTTTGGACGTGACAGGAATATGAATTGGTGATTTTAATATTAATAAGTTTCATGTTTGTTTATCTGTACTAATGACCTTTGAAGGTCCCAAGTCTGTGAGCAGATTAGGAAATAGCTTCTAATGTGATGATACCTACAACACCGTAATAAAATAAATATGTCGTACCTACTTAGTACTTTGACGCTATTTTTCATTGTTGTTGTGTGTTGGGTTGTTACTGCCTGATGTCAAACTTTAGGTGTCAGATATGGCTCTATTCAACCGACACGGCTTAACATAAACTATACTATGACTTTAGATTTCTTTTCAGACAGTTAAGCTGATTCAAATCTGCACGGTTGCAAATCTGAACAGTAAGTCATTGTTCAACTCTCTTACCACTAAAGAACAAAGACCATATTTATAATTTAGTTATCCATCCCGGAGCACCGTTTCACCTTTCTTTCTATCAAATAAAAACCTCATCCAATATCTACATAGGTATCTTTTACACTCCCCAAAGCACTCAAACTAACTCGTTCAACTTTGCCCCAATAAAAAAGACTATAAACCGAAATCACTGCTGATGGCAAAATCAATACCGAACTCCGTAATTTAGTCAGTCGTAATGCAAATCTGCCATAAATTGTCAATAGAGGGCTCTGCTCGTCGCGATAGTTGGCGCTCGGTGGTCCGTTACGATTTATAGTACAAGTTTTAGATGGAAAAAGTTAGTGAGTCTGTCTTTCTGCGCATCTCGAGTTTTTCGTACTTAGGCGCCCGGTCAATTGAGTTAATGCGCCGTTATTATTGACATTGTGCGGGGACCCCTTTGTTGTACTCATTTTGAAAAAGGTATTCTGGGGGTTTGCGTTTATTACGTAAGGGGATGTCGGGTGATGAGTTGAAGTATATGTATATGTGTTGAGGCACGTTTGTCAGTTTACAAATGAAATGGGAACGGTGTTAGGCAGATCAATATGCAACCTCACCATGTTAAAATTACTTGTATTTTGAAGACTAGCGGCCCGACCCGGCTTCGCAAGCTTGCGATGGGTTGTTTCAGCAAAAAATCCGTTGCGTAGTTTTGAAGGTTTAAGCATACATAGGGACAGACAGGAAAGCGACTTTGTTTTATAATTAAACAGATTAGGATTATGATATCGAATGCCTATGGCGTATTAAAGGTCTGACACCAAGATAATCTCTTCTTTAGAAAAAATATTTATTGAGTGATTATTTAAAACATTTATGTTTCGAATCTCACGATCCCAAGTACGTAGATATATTATTCTATGCTTCAGACTGTTTAACCGTCGCGTCGGCATGATTTAATTGTGTCAGATGCCTATGACGGCTCGTTAAAACTGACGCCAGGGTGGTGACCAGTGTTGGCAAAAAGTTAATCTGATTAATGATTAAAAATTAATGATTAAAATCATAATCAAATTTTTTTGATTATGATTAATTAATCATTAATCAAAAATTTTGATTAAGATTCATTAATCATAATCATTAATCGTTAATTTGATTATTTGATTAACTATCTACTATTTTCATAAGAAAAGGGTTGGGGGTGTATGAAAAGGTACCCGCGACTTATAAAATGTCTAGCAAAGGGGGGATCTGGAGTTGTATTGTCGTTTTCCCAAAAAACTGCGTCAATTTTCACTACTCAAAACACTTATCGCATTAGTTTTGTTTCTCACAATTCCTTCTATTCTTCCGTTATCCTCCAGCAAAATTGGGTCAGGAAAGAAGTTAAGCGGGCTGGCTGACGATAAGGGAGAATTCCCCCTCCCCCCCCCCCCTCCCAAGGTAGGGGCAAGCGTGGCAATTCAACAGAAAGGTGGGGTTGCTAAACTAGGAGGTTTTGCGTGTTGGGGAGTTGCAGGAGAGTTCGTACCAGAAGTTTCGGGGGGAAGGCCACGCGTGGGCAATTTTATAGAAGGGTGGGGTTGCTAAGCTAGGAGGTTTTGCGTGTTGGGGAGGTGCAGGAGAGTTCGTACCAGAAAATAGAAGGGTGGAGTTGCTAAACTAGGAGGTTTTGCGTGTTGGGGAGGTGCAGGAGACTTCGTACCAGAAGTTTCAAGGGGAAGGGCAAGCGTGGGCAATTCAATAAAAGGGTGGGGTTACTAAGCTAGGAGGTTTTGCGTGTTGGGGAGGTGCAGCAGACTTCGTACCAGAAGTTTCGGGGGGAGGGGCAAGCGTGGGCAATTCAATAGAAGGGTGGGGCTGCTAAACTAGGAGGTTTTGCGTGTTGGGGAGGTGCAGGAGACTTCGTACCAGAAGTTTCAGGGGAGGCTAGGAGTGGGGGGCAGGTGGTGGGAGTGTGGGGTTGCAAGTAAGTGCTGGAACGGTAGGGGAAGTGGACTGATATCCTCCTACGGGAGGTCGAAAGATTGCACCGGAAGTTTCAGCGAGGGAAGGGGTTGGGGGGCAATCTAGGTTACCTTATATTTATCTAGGTATGACCTGTCATAGAATTGTAGCCTAAAACCAAACATCTAATATTAGAATTCAATGTTTTATCATTGTTTTCGATAGAACATTTAAGAAGTTAATCAAGTTAATCAAATTAATGATTATTGATTAATGATTAACAAATTAATCATGATTATGATTACTTTTTTAATCATGATTATTTTAATCAGGATTAATTTAATCATGATTAAAATTAATCAAATTAATTAATTGATTAAAAAATTAATTGATTAGTGCCAACACTGGTGGTGACAAACGATGGAAGAAAAAATCTTTAATAGCTAGCAACTAACTTGCTCCGTAAACGAACTAAAGTCACTGACATAGCCCGACGGATTAGCAAGCTGAACTGGCAATGGGCAGGACACATAGTACGCAGAACTGACGGCCGATGGGACAGCAAGGTTCTGGAACGGAGGCCGCGTACCGGAAAACGCAGCGTGGGACGTCCGCCCACAAAGTGGACCGACGACATCATAAAGGTAGCAGCGAAGAGCTGGACGCAGGCCGCTACCAATCGATCAACATGGAAAGCATTGGGGGAGGCTTATGTTCAGCTGTGGACGTCCTATGGCTGAAATGATGATGATGAACTAACTTGATGGATAGTAATTCGAAATCTAGATGTATGTACCTATATTTACGAATACATATTTCTCTTATATCAATAAAGATTACTCGTACGTTCGATTCAAAGAAAACACCCGAGGCCTCCATAAGCGGATCGCACTAAGATACCTTTTTTATCTCTCCCGCGCGGGTCAAAAGGAAGAAGTAGTATTTTAGGTTTTTAGGCACATGTAATATCACAATTTATTGTCAAGCTTTTTTCGGTTATATTTTCTACACCTGAAGACATAAAATTGATGAATCGTGATATAGTGGCTATTTGCGGTGTTTTACATTTAAGAGGATAGTTCTTTGACTTATCGTACAATCGCTTTTACTTAAAAATCTAACTTGAAGAACTGTGTGCTTACCATGAGTTTACGTTGGATGTGCTCGCTAAAAAATCTATGAAAATTTTAGTTTTTGAAAGTAGCCACTAGGGGCGCTGTATATCTGTCTTACATTTAATGTCAAATTTTTACGCAGTCGCTAGCGAGCACATCTAACGTAAACTCATGGTAAGCACACTGATTAGAAGATAACTACGACCAGCATATTCACCGTATTGCCTGTAGATTGATGCAAAGGCGACCTTCTTCTTCTTTCGTATCAACACTATTTGACCCCGATCAAAACTTTCAAACCAACCCTAGTGTATTCCCAAAGGCTAGGTCTTCCCTATAGGTGTTGGGGCACAAGGAACATTCAAGTACGTGAGCTATGTTTCAAAGTTTCTTCTATTGGTCATACCCTATTCCCGCACTTTCCCTCCGCCCCTATTGTATTGGCTTTTCAGCAAATGTAACCTAATTTCGTTATTTTAATAGTACAAAAATAATATGCGGCCTTGAAATAAGCAAAATAAAAACAACACAACTGGCTAAGTCATAGAATTTTCCTTGCCAAAGAGCAAAAAAGCTTCACTTTCAATGTGTACTGTATACAGCACAATAAATGAAATAAAATACAGTACTTACATGTGACGTAACGATGCCTGGCAGCGTCAACCGCCATGTTTATTTTTCTGGGCCATTTATAATCTGACATATCGTGTCATTACGCTTACGTTGTTCTACAGTTTTGTAAAGTCGCGCTTTTTTGCAAGCGAGGCTTTTGCAAAAAGACAACAAATATTTTTTAATAATGTTTGTTATCTTGAACATAACGACTGTGTCCAGTTTCTGTATTCAAGTCTTCTTCTGTATGTACATGTACGATAGACATTTAAAAGACTTAAGGGTGAATTCGACCAAATAAGAGTAAATAATCTCAGAATAAATCGTTAGTTTTGAGATATTTCCCATATTGAAACTTAATGTGCCAGTTATACCAGGATTTATTCTCGGATAAAAGTTTGGTCGAATCGGGCCTAAAACATAGAGACACTGACAAAATCGAAATTCGTTTCGGTTTTTAATACAAACACTACCTACCTGAAGTTTTAGAAATAGTTGGAAACGAAACTGCTTTAAAACGCTACGCCACCCTCTACGCTAGCCAAAAAGCACGGCCGAGGCCCACTTTAACATATGCGGACCACGTTTCACTGAGACTGAACAGGGAATGAGTTTTTTTTTTCCATTGCGAATAACTAAGACAAAGAGATTTTGTTCGCCCCACACGATAACAATCTACCATGTGCTGCGAATTCCTTGCGAATCATATGAGCAGTCATTGTGGTAGTAAAAAAAGTCAATGAATAGTTAGTATTAATGAGAGCATTTAAACGCAGTTTGCATGCTGATGACGTTTCATTCTCAATTGCAATGAGCTTTGACCTTTTTTTAATGGATGTTTTTAGAACGTTCAGCAATTCATTTTTGTTTGAGATTAAATATACTGACCTCAATCTCTGACCGTAGGCCTAACCGATATTACTTTAATATTTCATGGAAAACTGACGCTGAAAATGAATTTCAGACTTTTTCAGTTGATGGACGTAGTAGTAATTTGCAGACCTAAAGGTTAACATAAATATTTTTTTAACCAAACTTTTTTTAATATTCCCATAAAATATCTCCGGTGCCCATTTTCTGTCTATTTCATGTACAGTCGACAGCGCATTAAACTATATTTTTTTGTTGTAAAATAGCACTTAACACAAGGGCATAAGATGCGGCAGCGTTTAACTTGATGTGCCGTCCGTACCAAAGGACTGAACATAACGTTTAGCAATTTACGTCTCAGTCGATCCCAGAGCGACCTCTATATTATAAGGAGAACAGTAGGCGAGCCTTTGAAAACACAAGCGACGGAGCACCAAACAAAATTGCGCTCTAACTTTAAACATTTAAGTCTGAAATCGAGCGGACGCAACGAATTGCCGAGATAATCTTGTTGGGGAGTCATTTTTGACCAATTTCTTTTGGTATTGAAAAATATTTTGTCTCATACATTGTCGTAGGCTTTGTAGCGTTCGTTCATGGACGTTGAAAGCTTGTTACAGCGGCTATTTTGCATATGAAATTCTATTTGACCTCCTTGCAGTGGCTGCGATGTGAATGGACATGGAAAATATGCTAGAACGTCTTTTTGAGATAATTGGATGAGGTCAGTAATTTTTGAGCTTTTGGCATTTCGTTGCAGGATGGAATTTCTAAATATTGACATAATCAAAGTATTTCTTGAATGGTTTTGGAATGTATGAGTGAGATATGTTTTCGTCCCCTAACCTTCACATGATATTGTTGCTGTTCTGTTAATTTTTAATACAGCAGCTTTAGTATTCCATTGAAAGCTTTCCAACTGCAATTAGCATTCTTTTCTCACGTTTCCACGGAACGGAATTTTCCGGGAGCAATACAGCAATCAAAGACAATTCCGGCTAATTAATAAACTATAAAATTGTTTAAACAGCGCGCAGTTTTCTGCCATTCGTCGGGCCTTTGTTCTGTGCTAAGGTGATTAAATAATTTGCGATTCCGATCGTTATTTCGACTCTGTTGTCCGCAGTTTTACAATTGTGTAAAATATTTTTTATGTCTGTTTCCTTGATGTAAGTTTGATGTCATTGACTGATTCTGTCTCTTTAAAGAGTCTAAAGATACGTATGATCTGCTCATCGTCATAAATAAAGCATTATAGGCAACCTTCTTGAACATGACCATGAAGAACCATGTCAAACGTTCTCATCGTCATATTTGTAATTTCCTTGCCATAATACCCTGAATTAGGTATCCATGATCCTAAAGCCAATATTTTCTGTCATATGCGCTATTTTACGGGCATTTATTAAAATAGTGCTTAATATGTTCCAAAGTTAGAAGACACGCGCTTATCACAAATTAAAAATTAACACAAACTGCTGTCTCGATTAAAACAAACTTATATCCCGTCGTCAGACCATTTACAAAATCCATAAATCAATTCTCGCTTAGTAAACTGTCACACGAAAAAAACGTTACAGCGTTTGGTACACTTAATCAAACGGCTAATCTAAATCCGTCATCGGCTAATAAAGATGGCGGTAATTTTGAGTCTGCGCCAAGGAAAAATGACGCGGCGTGTAGGAAGGTGGGTAATATACGGCAAATGGGCCCCTAGACGGCTGTTGGGAGTGGGGAAGATGACGTCACACTCCCGTGACATTTTGATAAGGACTCTTTGTGCGATGCACCAGCAACCGTTTCGCGTTATTACGTGGGAATGGCTCCAGCCAGATTGTGATCGCATACACTATATTTACCGATCTGACAAGAGAGCAAGTCCGGATTCTTAAAGTTTTATTTGCGCAGCGCGACGCAGGGTAATGGTTAACTATACGTTATGGCTTCGTCGGGGAAACTTTTCTGTATAATACAGCACTTTGTATTCGAGCTAATAAAACTTAAAAATATTGTTCTTTTTAAATCAAATCGCAAGATTTTTAATGAGTTTTGACTTCTAATGATCGAACTTTAGATATACGAGCATGCAAATTATGTACAAAAGCCATAAACTTTTTGCAAATATTGCTCTTAAATCTGATTCAGTAAAAGTACCTATCACTACGTAACTTATTAATTGAAATTAACTACAATACAAAGCGATGCATCATAACTGTCACAAAATAAATAACCGACAAACCATGCATGAACCAAATAAACTACAGATGAAGAAATTATCTATACAGATGTTCATTCAACGCAACCACATAGCGATGAACACGAAAGCATCTCGGAGAAGACACTCAAACACCATATGGACGGTCTATTTTAAAAGAATGAAGACATAAAGATAACTTTAGTGCAAGCCCCGACTCCTCTTGGGCATTCGTTTATTGTTTAAAGCAGCGAGACAAAGGTTTTTTAGTGCGCTTTTAGTGACTGCCGTACTCTCGCTTGATTTAATATTTATGAGATTTTTCGGTGCATGTAAATTTAGGAGCACAGTCAAGTTTTTGTCTTTAATTTTTATTGTCGGACCCGTTTTTGTTTTCTCTAACGTCCGGTAGGTTTGGTGTTATTTGTGGCGGGTTCAATGAACTCCCCATGGCTAACGAAAAGTCCCCGAGTTGCGCTTTTATTGTTTTTTTATAGTCCGTCCTATGCAGTTTACGATTTCGTAATTTCTTTAACGTATGTTGATTGTACAGCTTTGTAATTTATGCCTCTTTATCGTTAAATATTTTATTAGCTGCATTATTGGCCATAATGCATGTATATACTATACAAATTATTTTACTTGATTATAAAATTTACAACTAGAATCGAGGCTTTTAAAAAATAAAGAACTAAATGACTTAACCATTCTCAATACTCAAGAGCGCTTCCCATCAAATGTAAAACATTTAAAAATAAAAATAAACGCACTCATATTCGATTCCGACACTAAAACTGTGTCAATACAAACCGAAATAAATTTCGATGTTAAAATAAGGCGGATTGCTAAAAGTGCCACTCTCTTCGCCCACACTGTTCCTCAGCCAGTCGATCCTGGTCCTTTGGGGTTCTGGAGCCGTCTACACGATGTACCATTCCGGGAGGCCAAGTTGAATTTGTCGTGTCACAATTTTATTCTCCTTTAACACTATCAATTTTATTGCACCACCAACGCTGCCCGGGTCTGGTGCAGTGATATTGACACTCTGGCAGGACGACACCATGATTTTATGGTGGTCCATGTCACTTACCACTTTTTATAGTGTTTAAAAGTGTACATCGAACTTCTTGTCGCGTTTTATTGCCTATAAGAGTTACACTTGAGATTTGAAACGAACATCTGAATATGTGAATTTTTGTGGCGCGTGGTTTTAAAATTGTAGCTCTAATATTAATGCATGTCCATTACTATTGGAATTGCATAGAATAGGTTCTACCTATTCTACAATTACCAATTCTACAATAAATCACACACGACATATTCCTGCACTATCGCATATCCAATCGATATCAAATAAAGTCGTACAAAAACACGAACATTATTTACCCGTAGTTCACATATTTCATTGACAGAGTTTCCGCTGGCTTCAATGATTAATTGACCCATTCGACCTGCTTTACAATTGCTTCAATTATTTGCCTCCGGTCTATAGTCTATAGTTTGTTCGTGCAATTCGATAGCTTCTTCGTTTGAGTCATTAGTCAGCATTATGGTGGCTTATTCGTTAGGCTCAGTAATAAGGGGCCTCAATTGAGCACTTATTAGTTTTTGTAAGCCCTAAAGTCTTAGTAAACTTACCCATGAATTGTTAACAAGCGAGACAGTGTATGATTAAAGCCTCAGAATGTTAACTATAACTATAAATATCAAGCTATTAAAAATCGTTTAATAGAACAGTTTAAGAGTCCCTCTGCCTACCTATTAATTTATTAACCCAAACAGCTAGTAAACTTTTTAGTAGACTTTATAGGTAATAATCAATAAACATTAATTTAGAAACAATGTCATATTTTGTTGACTAATGTTTGTTCTTTCTTTTCTCTTACTATTCATTCATCCAATAAAACATAATTATTTTTTCATTGCCACTATTCAATCATATTAATATGTCATCGTATTCGTTACCTAATCTGCAAATTAAATAAATGCATCACCCAAAACCTGTTTTACAATTCAAAACAATTAAACGTCGTCCATTAAATGAATACGCATCCATTCTGCTTATCCCAACAAATTCTTGTTTATCCAGCCAGGGAAGCAATCACTTAGGGCTACGACACTAAAACTAACACGCGTAAATTATTTACCCATAGTATCATTACTGCCTTGTTGTTGCCGACCCACAGATTACGTAGGTAGACATTACATGATACGTTACCAGGACCACATGCCAGTTACATAACGTGAATACATAAATTGCAAGATATTAAGACATGGGGCAAGCTTCCTTTTCAAGCCTTAGCTCAATATTAAAACGATTAATGCCCGCTTTCACCATCAATCCCTAATTTTAAGTGACCCTATATTAACACATAATAGGAATTTTGTTTTCAAAGGGGTCACTTAAAAGTTAGGGATAGATGGTGAAAACGGGCATAAGTCCTTCATTTCATCATCATTTCAGCCATAAGACGTCCACTGCTGAACATAGGCGTCCCCCAATGATTTCCATAATAATATGACCTGATGGTAGAGGCCTGCATACCGCGCCTTCTTGCTACCCATATGAGGTCGTCGGTCCACCTTGTGGGTGGACGTCCAACACTGCGCTTTCCAATAGGTGGCTTCCATTCCAGAACCTTGCTGCCCCATCTGTTAGTTCTGCCGTCTGTGTATTATGTGCTCTGCCAGTAGTGCCTTCTGAGTTTACTTTTTCATTATTTTTCATTACAAGTTACCCTTATATCAAATACATACTCATCATTACAAAAGTAATGTTATTTTCTCTATAACTTTATGTCTGACGTATGAATCGTATATCTTTCCCGTCATAGAACTAATGCTGTTTACTCATCAGGGTAGTAGTTTGCCAATGACTTGCTTCCCCTATTTAGGAGTCCACTCAATCAACGGCTGTGTAATGCAGTGTATAAGCTGATAAAATGTTTGTATACTAAACTATTTAGTTCACTAGTAAGTGCTCAAAAAACGTACAATAAAAGAGTAGACAACAAGTCAAAGCAGTCAGACAAAATAAAATTGATTTTGCTAATGTTGTATTGCAAGAAGACACAAGTTTACAATTTGAAACTATTAAATTACCCATAAGAAAATAAAAAACTGATTGTTGAAAGTTAATTTAGTGTTTATAAAATAATTACCTCATAACGCCCCACGTCCTATCAAATTGCGTAACTAGCGCCATCTAGGAAACTTATGGCTCGACCCTACCCCTGGAATGGCCGGGGCGATATTTTGCCGTAATAGTCGGAGCTTTATGGGCTCCAACGAATTAAAATCAGTTTTTAGGGTGGTCACATGACAGGTAAAAATTATACATAATTGTATTCTTACATAATGTTCATTGCACTCACTAAACTAGGTACTCACCATTACCAAAACTAGCAATTATAATAATACATTCATTAAATAGTGTTTCAAAAGTTCAAAATAAAATACCTAGCAGAAACTTTATTGTAGGACTGTGAGTGATACACCATTCCAGTTTGGATGTATCGCCAGATTGTTACTATAAAATACGTGTTAAATTAGCTTTAAGAAAATGATAATAATATAAGTAAAACACATAAATTACTAGAATTTTGTAAAACGTTGGTTTCTACCAGAGTTTTCGGACGCAGAGGGATTACACAATCGTATTAAAAGAAAACAATCAACTATACGTTGATGCATCCGAGATCCAAAGTAAACGTTTTCAATAACAAGATTATTTACACAAACAAAACGATATGAGAGTTCCATCCACTTGACCTCGATTCGAATTCTCCCCAACGGTGCCAGTTTCATACCACGTCGATCAATACCCGACAACATAAATAAATCACTAAGTTTGAGCTCTGGAACCGCACCACTTTGGAACTCACTACGGGCTACACGCAGATCCCACTTTGATGTTGGATCATTACAAAGGTAAACAACAGGCGCCTAATTAGAGGCATATAAGCGGATCGAATCGGTTTTCGGTTAGATCTCTCTAATCTACTAATTTAGTGACTGATGCTCTATTAATTTTAGAGTTCATTAATAGTGATTTGCGGCTACATTGACGATGTTGTTGTTCGTGTTCAACCGAGCGCTCCAAATAAACTTACATACATGATTAATGTTCGCGATAACATCTCTATTCTATCGACGATTGATATACAACTCACTCGTGAATACATTCGTATATTAAACGTTTAGATTCCACTAAAATGCAATTTTAAAAGCATGCACAAAATTCAATCTTGAAAGTCCGAACTTCGCAATGACATAGTGGATGTCCCGTGGAGTACTGAGGCCAATCCGAGTCCCTGGAGTGGCATGCCGTCACTCGCCGTAGCCCGTTTGACGCCATATGTGCGGGCTTTAACTACAAAACATCCTTAATCCAAAAACTCGCCGAGTGAATTTAAATCGTATCTCCTAGAAAACAAAGTTAACAATTGACTGGACGTTTACGCGAGGGGTGGTAGTGTCGGAATGGGGTGAAGTCCCAAAGGCGACGTACGGCATAGTCCTCATCATTTCCCCATTGTCTCGTTAGACAAAAATCAAAAACAAACACTCACTGCTGGGATTTTCGAATCTAAGTTCGGATGATTCGCAATCATTGAGTTGATTGTTGCGTGCTTATTTGCTCTGCGGTCGATTGTGCCTTAGGGAGCTAATGTCTATCAGCTGTCGTCACATGATATTATTTTGTCATAAGAACAGTTGTTTGTTTGTTGTTATGATCGCACTGAACCGAAACTGTTGTACTCATAAATTCTGGCACACAAAACATCCCCGGCTAAACTGAACACAAAAAATCGCGACAAATAGATTAAATGATAGTAAATTTGCTTTTAGTACTCGCTTTTCCATGTAGAGCTTATCCGACAGTCTATTCAGTAGATTTGTGTAGTTTATATGGCTGCCAATATTCTATTGACTGGCTAAAATAGACTTTGAATACCAAGTTTTTGTAGACTAAAGATTCAAATAAGGATTGAGCGAATTGAGTGGCATGACGTCTCGAATCTTGCGAAATATAATATTCTTTCCCTTTATCAGCATGCGTTTCGCCGTCTCTATGCATTGAATTACTTGATATTTCCCCATCCTTTATATAAATGTAATTCTTTCTTCGAAGATTGCGCCTCCGCCGAGTCTCGTGTGCGACGTGACCACAATACCGAAGGCAGTTGTCTCCAGCCTCTCTTTTGTCTATCATTTATTCTTTCGATACGCGACGTCAGCGTTTGACAACTACAGTTCATGCCGAATAAATTGTCGGTGAAATTGCTCGAGTAAGATGTGAGTTACGGCTGTGGACGGGCCCTTCGACTCCGCTGTTTTGCTTAGCGCTGGCAGATTTATCGGTATTTTGTTTTCGGGAATCTTCTTCGCCTATTTTACGCTCCAATCAATTGTACTAGTTCACTAAATCCTATTGACAGAAATTGGATTAAACCGTCAAAATTTACAACTCAATTCAACTTTATCAGTACCCATATGGAAAATAATCGTAAAAAATTTCACAACCCGCAAACTCTTGAAGTTCTCTCGCGACGACGAGCCAAGTGCAGTATTAAGATTATCTACACGATTACTTTTAACACTGTCTACGGCAACACTTTTAAAATACACACCCCACAGCGAAGATTATTTCTAATGCTCCAGCTCGAGACGCAATAAACTAGTGCGATGATAATAAAAATGTTCAGCTTATCCGCGTGTTCCTGCTGTAAATCCAAACGGCGGAATTCAAACAATTTCCGACCTTACCGCCTTTTATTAATGTCACGATAGAACATTTTAATTTTAATAAAACTGAACATCGGCACGCCCTACCTATTTGTCAACCTTCTTTACTTTTGCTGGCATAAAATCATACAGTCGCACTCCGCGTAACTACGACTCCGACCGGAGACAAGGTGGCCGCGATCAAAAACGATCCCTTCGATTAAAGTGTTAAGATATAAATTTGCGCGATAATCCCTGTTCGTACACGTATGAAATATGAAATCCCCGAAGGAGACCGCGCAGGATTTAAGCTTTTCTCTTTAAAGTAATAAAGGTGTGTTTTATTTGCACAGAAAAGGATTATATTTGGGATTTGGGCGGCAAAACACGTACATGAACCATCGCTCATGTGACAAATTTCTACGTTTGCCTTAACGCCGGGCACCGTGTTTAGAATATTATACGGAGTTGGAACTACGGGAAGTCACATTGATTTACATGCAGTACGAAAAGGGTCGGTAACATTTGAGGAAGATGCCCGAATGACCGCAGCTAAGATTTCAAATGGGCTCGACAAAATATCTAAAAGTTCCTCGATGTTTTATTCCGAAGCAGTAGCTTTGGCCGCGTGTAGGGAGCGTCTAAATATTTACTTATCCACCTGTTTGTGTATTTCGCGAATCCGTTGTGATGATTGAATATGTTTTTTCCCGGCACGTGAGGAATTGTGACAGTTGTTTCTCAGGGGGATACAGGTTTGCCGGTTCGTTTATGCGACTTTTCGGGAATTTCTGGATTCAAATTGTAGTTTCTTTTAGAGTAACGAAGAAGCAACAATACGTGCGGAAGGATCCTCTTATTCGGCGAATGTGTTCCGCGGAATCTTTTGGGGTTACTCCTGCACGTGGAGACGTGATTTTGCAACGTAAACAAATTGCCAATTGTATATTTATGAGTTCACTATTTTGTAGGGTTGTGCTCGGCAATAATGGGATTTGGTTGTGATTTTTTCTTTAAACTTTTATTTACCTTTCACATTATGGTAAACTTTAAGGCCTATTTGTTATTCAAAATAACGTTTACCTACTCTTTCAAAACTTTCATTTATACCATAAATAAATCAAATAAGGGAAATGATTTTCTTCTTATACAAAACTTGATGTACTAAAGGAAGGTAAAATGTGGATTATGTGAAATATAAATTTGTAACATAATTTCACAAGTATGATTCATTTTACCGACTATAAAAAACTTATTCGCATAAAAGTTCATTTACTGCCAAATTTTTATCAGCATCAAAAATGTTAATTAGTCACAAATTATTCTTAGTGCTGCTATTTTCATGTCAACAAAGATGTGTTCATTAAAATCGACCGGTCACAGCTTATCACCGCGGACGTCCTGCGAGATACCGGCAGAATTATCGCGAGCAGAGGAAACAGACATATTTTGTGTTATTATTTATGTTAGTCCACCAACACCCACGCCGGTTCTAGAATGTCTAGAGTTTATTCGCGAATTAGTCCTAACGCTTTAAACAAGTGTACCGCTTTTTCGGGTTTTATGCGTGTTGTTATTTTTAACTTCATAATTTGTGAATGTTTCATCGTTGAGTGTAACTTTGTAAATGTGATGAACTGTTTGTGTTTGGTGTTTGTGCTCTAAAATAATAAATCTTGTGGATCAGACGGTGAGTCTAAAAATCCTTCGTCTCAGGGTTTATATTGTAAATTATAACAAAAGTAATTCTCTCTTGGTGTTTCACTTTTATGTGACTTGTTTCTTATCCGTCTGCGGAGCTAAATCCTCTAACTCTAATTTGAAACTTTTAATTAGATATTTTTTAAATATTTTTGTGAATGCTCCCAACAACAATGCTTCACGAAGGAAACAGTGCATCTCAACATTATGCAATCCACTTACAATTAGCATTCTTTACGGAGAAGTCTCTCCGCCCCGATGGTCGAGGAGGAGGGGTTCAGCAAAAATTCTCCACTAACGAACTCATTGTCCTTTTTGTTTGGACCTCCTTTGTGAAGGGTTCCATCAGAGAAGTCCTTAATTATCGCATTCAATAAGTTTGTGGCTATTTGATTAGATGTTTTGAGAGTCTTACAAGATGTTGCTCTCATCAGTATGTCTTGGAATTTGAAAAGCGAGAAAAGTACTTACGTCAAAATACAAGCATCAGCAATATTATGAATCAAGAATCATAATTCCTAAAAGATGTCTAGTTTGATTCATTAATGACGTTGATCCTCGAGATCATGTGAGTTTTGACCGTTTTACTTTATATTTGAGCACGCATTTGGAGCAGTTTCAACTTGTATTCCTTTTTGCCTAGTTTATTTAAATTTGCCGGCTCAAAAACCTTTCATTTGAAATTCCCTCTTTAATCCGCTCTGAAACCGCCCAGTTCGAAACGACCTAGTTGACGTGGTTCTCCTTGTAAAAAAACTTTTCACATGCAATCTGCATACTCAATTACGAAGTCCGGTAATGAGGTACATTCGGAACTAATTTTATTTTCTTAGCGTCCTTTGAGTTGGGCCTCTCAAGATGTTTGCCTTAAATTAAAAAGTTTTCGCTCGAAGCTCCAAGAGCACTCGAGTACAGCTGGTTTATTCCTTTCTGATACTTTTCCTTAATGATCCCATACGACTATTAGTCAGTTACCAGATTAAAGGGAATTTGCTAACGTTGCCCGGCTTCGGGTTTTCTTTTTATGAAATTCGCAACGAGATATCTTTTCAGGACGATGCTTATCGTGTATTTGAATAATGAGAATTGAAATTGGGAGATTATTGGATAGATCCTATCTCGGTTTCGCTCAGCAATTTTGTGTTTGAGGTAAAAGAATATCTCGAATAATTTAGGCCGAGGCTGTGAGATTATGGAATGTTACATAAAATATTTTTAATGAGGCGGATGTCATTATCTTTTTAATAAGCACCGATTGTTTTTGCCATTCTTATATTTTTTAAAGAAAACGAGCATTTCGAAGACTTTGTTGCTTCTGAAATCTTAGTTCATTGAATATCTAACTGAAAAGATAGAAGCAATGCAATGTTAATAAAGCGAATCATCATTAGCTCTTTTCCCCTAACCTTTAGGCTTTGTCTTTATATTATTTATGGAAAGTATGGTGCTTTTGCGAGCAAAGGAGAATAATCTTCTTGATTGCCTAATACGTTTAATGGGCCGTGTAATGCCCTAAAAGTCAAAGTTTCTTTATTACGTGTTCGGGAATTTTCGCTCCCATCGGAGCAAATACCTAAGTCAATTCATTATTAACCTCTATAAGTATATGAGAGACAAGATTCATGTGTTCTACTACTTCTTTAATTACAATGACCTCAAATGTATCAAAGTATGTTTTTGCAAAGTATACATAAAATGAAACCAGTAGATTTAAAACACTCGGCTATTTGATCGGGTTCATCAACAGTGCGAGCTGTTTATTCACGACTCATGGTATTGACACACGCACTGCATTGTGGGTTCGTTGGAGCAAGGATTACAGTAGCCTGATGCGGACATGATTTCGATACCTATTGTTACTAAATACAGATTTTACTTAATTAGCATTATTTTGATACAATTACACACTCATTTTTTAGATGACTTATTGTATCAATATTAGAATTTGATCTAAACTCAATTTGTATTGCATAAATTACTAATAGTCCCGTTAGCCCCTCGTACTTCTGTAGATTTATTTACATTAACGATAGTGTAATTTACTTAATTATGACCACCACGAATGCTGGTGTTAATATAGTTTCATTCAGAAGTAAAGAAGAAGAAAATGGAAGTATTCTTATTGCTGAGAAAAACAATATTACATTCATGGTAGGTACCTACTCGTATTTCGCGTTGTTGCGTTTGCTTCTTTTAAACCAAAACACTTATTCATAACTTTCGTTTTAATATCGTCAAAACAAGGTTCAAGATAAAAGGCAGAAAAATATAAATATTTACTCGGAAATATAACCTAGAGAGACATATCCCTCAAGCTAGCTAGTTCTTTGTAATCCGCAGCACTTGCTAAATATGTAATAGCTCGCGAACGAGACCGGAAACGTAGATATAATGCTTTCCCACAAATCGCGGAGTCAAAGGAGTTTCATCGAGCAAGGTTTCTTAAGAGCCAGCGTTTTTAGAGATCCTTAAGTCACAATGATGAAAGACTCTTTTCAGATTGTTAATCTTAAAAGAGTGCCTTGCTGAGACGTCAGATGTAAGTAGTGATTGTAAATGTAGAGCGTTTAATAGTAACACGTTTACTTTTAGATGAATACGCCTGGTTACTTTTATATGACTCTGGGATTTAAGTATTGGCAAGTCATCAAACTTTATTAATTGATAATTTGTCTAAAAGCAGTTGCTTTACCAAGTTCTACTGCTCTTTTGGGAATGTCAATCAAGGTATTTTTAACATCAGTGTAACTATCTCAAAGTAGCTTTTTTGTAAGTTGCTCTATCACTAGTCCGTTACAGCAGTCTTACTATCTTTTCCAATATTGGTTTAATAAAAGTGCTTCTCAGAATATCTGACTCCCAACTTTCCCAAGTTATTTTTATGTCTTTAAATAAGTACCTAAGCACCTCAAAGATGTAATAGCTTTAAAATTTTCGTGACAAGAAACTGTCATTTCAAAGAATTTGTACGGGACGTCTGCATCGCGGTTCCTTCCGCACTTGACCTGTTTTTATTCAGCAGCTACCGCAGCGTTACTTAATAAGGGCTCAGGGACATCAAAGGCGCAGCCCTGATTACAGGTGAGCAAACGTGTTGAAAATATTCACTCGCATTTATGAATGTTTTTCCTTATAGCTTTATTTCTTGAGAGTGCTGACGGTTTTCGGGGTTTTAGGTATTTCTCTTGAAATAAATTCAAGACAGTCTTAATTTAGTTAACTGTAGTAGGCATTAGATTTAAAAGAAAATATGAAACTTCAACAATTTCTCAGAAAACGTGTTACTAAATATTGCTCTGTTTATAAAAGACGCTCGGGGCATGTTTCTGAAGGAAAGCTTAATGTGATACATTGGTTAAATGTACTAAATTACCTACTAAATTTAACAACCTCACAAAATACAAACGAGCAATCTAAAAATAACCTTGTATATACCTCGCGGCAGAATCAAGAAACATTTCAAGTTCATTTATTCCCATGGCGGCATAGATAAATATATTCAATTGACTTTATCTGTACAGGGCGGTCGTTTTTGTCCGCATCCACATTAAAATTTGTACGAGAGCATCGTATTGTGTTCTTTGTCGTGTCCTGAAGCCTTATTATTTCTAATTACGGTTGCCCTCGCCATGTCTATTTTGTTTGCTCGGCTTCTTTTCTTTTGTTATCGTATTTTGATCAAGCACGTACTCATATGAGGTACCTACTTAGCCTATAAAAGTCACCATTAAGTTTAAAATATTCAGTTTGTCGGGTAAAACCTTTTTGTCTTTCGTTTTATTGTTATCTCCTTACGTTCCGTTTTCCATTGCGAATCTTTTGATGTTGTTTTCGTTACGTATTAAACCTTTTTATTTATGTTCTTCTTATAGGTCGTGCATATTTTCATGAAAGATAAAAGCCATGATATTTTCCTTTTTACAATAAAGATTTATTGATGACGCATGGGTTTCTTTCAAGGAGATATTATTGCCTATTATTATGCAAGCTTCCCTTGTAATATTAAAGTACCTATGTAGAATCTTAATATGTACAAAATAATTAAATTAATACTTACCTAATTTTTGTGGAACAAAACATTTTACTCCTAAAATTGCTTTTGTGAGCTAATTTCCGTATCTACTATTTTAGGGATTTCCTGATTTGCGAAATCTCGTGTTCTAACAATAATTGCTTGACGATAGATATTCAAGTAATTAAATACTAATTACTTTGGGAAATTCATATCCCATTTAGTCCCTTTGATCTACCGTTCCAGGAACAGCAGGTTCATCGTCCTTTTTACTTAGTATTGAACTAATTGGTCTAACCTTGTGTTCGTCATATTAATTAATCTAACTACAAGTTTTTTCATTGCTTTTTATATTTAAAAAATAGTCGTCGAGACAGTTAAAAATAAAATCTTATAATTTTATGCGAATTTTTAATATTGTGATTCTATTAAAAATGTACTTTACTTAAGATATGCTCGGAATATTAATTTCTTTCTTTTGTCATTCACAGACAGAGTATTAATTCGTTAGAAGTTTTGAATAGTTTACTATCCCTACGGTCCTATAGCTTTCGTAAAAATGTATTTAAACAAGATAATATTTATTAGGTACAATTAAGTGTTTCATACTAACGAGTACTTTGATATTAATATAAAAAGCTCTTATCTTGTTTTTCCGCATTATATCTTTTTGGAATAAAGGATAACTTAACTTCATCACTCAATAACATTAAGCTTTAGGTAACGTGAGCGTATGCGTCATTTCAATTACAAGCAGTAACGAGAGGGAAAAAGACACGACAGATGTTATCATGCATGTTAGATTTGCATCTCACACTAAATTTTAATACTTCAAAATCAGTGTACAACCATCTTCCAGCAAAAGAAAGGTCGTGGGCTTAATTCCTACCCCAGTAGGTCATGCAGCATCAGCATTAACTATCATTATCAAGTTATTAGTCTCATACTCCACATATCACCATTGACTCGCCAAATCAATGGGGTGATTTTCAACACCTTTTTTTAACGTTGGGAAATGCTTTGCGCTTACCCACCGGTCGATGAGGATGGCCATTGGGTTATATGGGACTCTCCCCGCCTGCTCACTAAAGGCGGGGCCTACCCACTAAAACCCGACGGTTTCCACCGGAGCCCAAAGAAACGGAACCGCGAGTTATTGTCCTAGCTTGGACATTCGTCCGCAGCTCCGCCACACCTTTAGAATGGCCTGAAATTTTAATACCCATGATCTAAAGTACGGCCAACTAGCAGCGATACAAAAGGTCGATACGACTTCGAGTTGACAATATATTCTGTCTCTTCCCATCTTGTGTATTTGTTGTAATGTCTCGTTCTCCCGCCAAAATATGTCAAAGTCAGACGGGTTCACCCATGACATTGGGTTTGTTTACATTTGGTATCGCTTCTCGTTGGCCGTACTTTAATCATAAGTAAAAATGACCATTCACCTCGTCTAACGTAGTTTCTCATTGTTCCAGGCCTGGGCCGGCTTCACCCCTACGGCTCGGGCAGCGGGAGTGGCTCGAGCACAGGCAGCGGGCGCCGGCGCGCGCGCAGCCGCGGTCTGTCCGACTCGCCCACCGCCCCCACCACCCCCACCTCCGCGTCCGACAACGCGTCCGACGCGACGCTAACGGACTCTGAGTTGCCGCTCGCGAGGGACTCCACGCTGCTCGTGCAAAACGGTGAGCCACCTACCTGATTTCTTGTAATAGACAAAGTTTTGCCTTGAACTTCTTATTTATGAGAGCCAGTTTCACCATGATAAGAATACGTTCGGCAAATTTACCTAGGGCTGACCTCCCACGATAAAGAGATAAGATTGGTCTGCTGTCCGCAAGTTTCTACCTTAATCCATGTAGTCGCGGTCTGTCCGACTCGCCCACCGCCCCCACCACCCCCACCTCCGCGTCCGACAACGCGTCCGACGCGACGCTAACGGACTCTGAGTTGCCGCTCGCAAGGGACTCGACGCTGCTCGTGCAAAACGGTGAGCTACCTATCTACTTTACCGTGATAGCGAAACTTTTGTCTCGAACTTCCCACTACTGTAGTTCCTTCATGAACTCCATGATCCTGGGTAGAGTTTATCCATGATAGGAATACGATCCTGCAATTGCCCTAAGGCTGACCAACGCTGGACTAGGCAGACCTACCCTGTCTGCTGTACGCAAGTTTCTCCCTTAGTCCACGTAGCCGCGGTCACGAACTCTGAGCTGCCGCTTGCGAGGGACTCGACGCTGCTCGTGCAAAACGGTGAGCCACCTACCTGATTTCTTGTAATAGACAAAGTTTTGCCTTGAACTTCTTATTTATGAGAGCCAGTTTCACCATGATAAGAATACTTTCGGCAAATTTACCTAGGGCTGACCTCCCACGATAAAGAGATAAGATTGGTCTGCTGTCCGCAAGTTTCTACCTTAATCCATGTAGTCGCGGTCTGTCCGACTCGCCCACCGCCCCCACCACCCCCACCTCCGCGTCCGACAACGCATCAGACGCGACGCTAACGGACTCTGAGTTGCCGCTCGCGAGGGACTCGACGCTGCTCGTGCAAAACGGTGAGCTACCTGTCTACTTTACCGTGATAGCGAAGCTTTTGTCTCGAACTTCCCACTACTGTAGTTCCTTCATGAACTCCATGATCCTGGGTAGAGTTTATCCATGATAGGAATACGATCCTGCAATTGCCCTAAGGCTGACCAACGCTGGACTAGGCAGACCTACCCAGTCTGCTGTACGCAAGTTTCTCCCTTAGTCCACGTAGCCGCGGTCACGAACTCTGAGTTGCCACTCGCAAGGGACTCGACGCTGCTCATGCAAAACGGTGAGCTACCTACCTGATTTCTTGTGATAGACAAAGTTTTGCCTCGAACTTCCCACTATTGAAACTCTTAGATAGCCAGTATCTCCATGATAGGAATATGATCCTTCAATTGGCCTAGGGCTGACCTCCTACGCTAGAGAGAGGGATAGGGTTGGTCTGCCATTCGCAAGTTTCTCCCTTACTCTGCTCAATCGCGGTCCATCTGACTCCGACGCGACGCTCACGGTCTCTGAGCTGCCCTCGCGAGGGACTCGGCGCTATTCTTGCAAGACGGTGAACTACTTCTTATACCAGCTATTTCCGCCACTGTAACTCTCATGTAGGGCCCAGAATACTCACGGCAAGAACACGACCCTCTTCAATCGAAGATCACCCTGAACTTCCAGCGTAGTTAGATATCTAATCTATACTCAACGCTGCTGAGGCATTTTTGACTTGAACAGTTAGAGGATCAACCGAGGAGCAACCAAAAAAAAGAGGGCCAAGAAGGAATGAACTCCTGCAAAACGTAAAGACTACGTTTTGACCACAACTATAAGCTCGCCATTGAAGTTTAGATCATCATCATATTATTTTATCATTTAGGTTGGGAACTCGATCCTTTCTAATTTACCACAAGCAATGAAGGTTCAGTTCATCGCATAGGAAATTTCTCAGAAAAAATGAAAAGTTCTGGATTGATACCTCTTTCCTAAACTTATTATAATTATAGTTGAACTCTTTCAGCGAATCCTTGAAAGGGTTCTAGACCTCGAGACTAAAAATAACCTTACTTACTTAACTTTTATGATTTCTGTCTACGATCAATAAGCTCAAATTGGTACTACTAATTTTATGCTTAAATATACCTGCTTAATGGGTTTTCCCTTAACACGAAACTGTAGGTGAAAGTAAAAAGTAAATCATGCTGAATATGAAGCATGTGCCAACTCCAAGGTCAAACCTCTAAATATCAGGTTGCCTAATGGAATTCTAACAGGCAGAATTAGGGTTTTGCTGTATGGAAGCCTTTTATCCGACGCCTGAGGCAGCTTGCTCATGGTGACGCTGCAGTATAATGTAAAAATGTTTATGTAACTCCAAGAGGTACGTAATGTAAACTCTGAATATGGCAAGTAAATGTAACATTTTAAAAGTGACTAACTTAATAATAGGTCTACATCTCGTAACATAAGTTGGGATTCTGATTGTCAAACAATTGCTTAAATAAATAGGCAGTTGATGTAAATATCATACTTGTCCAAATATTGTTAGCAGCGGTATTTTTATTACATTTTAAGTTATGATAAAATTAGTTTGTAAAGGTCTCTTCGTTATTAAACATACATCGTTGTTAGTTATTCGCAAATATTTTTCCGCAATTTGTCTCTTTACGTTTATATTTTATCGATCGAACTAATTGTTCATTAAAAGTCGTATAATGCACTTATTGGTAAGTGCATTATACGATTTTTTTTTGTACAACATTTCACGATTTTGAATAGATTTTATGTTTTGAAGGCTTGCATAGGTACTTCGTAAATCTTGTTTATGAGTTTTCTTCAAAATGGTAGGAAATTCTCAATTCACCTGTTTTCCTATCTCAAAAAAAATCTGAAATCCATATTAAGTCCAAATATTCTAATTCCTCTTATTAGACCAGTGGTGTAAGCTCATGGGTATCGACTCCGCTTTGCGTAAAGCGGGCGCGCGGTAAAAGTGTTTGCGGGTATCCTTCCGTTTGGCCAAATTACTTTTCGCCAAATTTCACTTCGCAAACAACTTATCGCCAAAGTTTCATTTCCCAAATGAACTTTTAGCAACTGTACTTTTCGCAACTAATTCATTTGGTCAAATTATCATTTGGCCAAATTTTACTTGGCAAATGTTTATATAGCAAATGTTTTATGTTGCCAAATATTTTATCCCAAATAATTTGTTTGCTCAAATTGACACTTCACATACTTACCCACCGTTACCCACAAATCAAAGTATAAGACACATTATCATGGTTTTCACAAGAATTTTATGTATGTTGCAGGAAATAGTATGGTTGCAAAAAGTAGGTATTACAGAAAAAAGTAGGTTAGGTTAGGTTAGAACAGTGACCCTTAATGCGCGAAGGCGAGCGAAGCGTGCCGCGGCAGCGGCCGCCGAGCGCTAGAATCACCTCTATTGTTAATGAATCGTTTGAAAATTTCGATAAAAAGAATGAAATAAGGAAATTAATGTAGAACAAATACAGAAAAAAGTAGGTTAGGTTAGGTTAGAACAGTGACCCTTAATGCGCGAAGGCGAGCGAAGCGTGCCGCGGCAGCGGCCGCCGAGCGCTAGAATCACCTCTATTGTTAATGAATCGTTTGAAAATTTCGATAAAAAGAATGAAATAAGGAAATTAATGTAGAACAAATTTTATATTAACTACCCACTAAACAAAATAATAACCACAAGCTAATTTGTATCCATTCTATGCACCAATCAAATTATTTTGTAAATAGTTTATCGTGAAATATTTTTGCCTAATGAAACATTTGGCAAACCATACTTTGCCAAACAATAATTTGCTAAACAATAATATGCCAAAAACAACATTTGCGAATTAAAAGTTTGCAATAAGTTGCTTTGCCAAATGAGAATTTGCCAAATGAAAATTTGCGATACGTTGTTTGCGATGTGATAATTTGGGAAACGTTTTTTGGCCAAACATTAGTAATCCGTGTTTGCGGGAATACAAAATGAAGCATGTGATTGCCGGGGAATCGCATTAAGGCATCCTGGATGCTGGGTATGGCTGCTGGATAAGCCTGGTGTGTTTGTTTGAAGATTTGAGACTAAACAGTAATAACACTTCAATTGTTTTTAGTTGTAAAGCCACATTAAATAATGGTGTTGGGGTGAAAGACTTTTAGAAAGATCCTGTTATCATATCGACTACAGAATCTTTACACTAAGATTCTGTAGTCAATACGATAAACACAGTTTTTTATCGACATGTTTTTGCCAAGACGTTTGCTCGTTTGCCTCCTGTTCCATAAAAAAGGACCTAACTTTATTTAGACTTTGGGACTTTCTTTATTTACGGTCCTTATTACAGTAATAGTGTTAAGCTTAATGTATTTTCTGTTCTGTTTCTAAATAGAAGCCTAAACTTTGTTATTCGTTTGTAACCTTTTTAGTGTCACAAATTTGATCCACTATAGTAAAACCGACTGCGACACCCAATTCAACTGCATCCCAATCAATCAACGAAGCGACAAACAATTTCATATCTGCTTTAATAATAGTTTATACTATTTCCCGGCCATTGTAAACACGGCCGCTGCCAAAAGCTGGCGGCCGTTCATTTATCACTTGCTGTATTTATCTATGTCGCTTCCAGTTTTCTAAATCCTTTCAGAAAGCACGGCGAGTGTGACAGAGGCCTTCGTAGTAATGGATTTTTATCGCGTGGTACTCCATGAAAATTGAACAGGAAATCCTAGGGAGCGCCGCTTTTAATTTGCTCACCATCGGATTCTATAATCGTTCTAGATTTCATTGAATGCAATTTAATTGGAATTCCCTCGGAGCCCTGATTGAAATCGATATCGTTTGTGGGTCATTGCAATTTCGATTTTGTATTTTAGCTCCAGCTTAGCATTCAAATTCTGTAAACTACTGAAAAAGATATTGAGTTCGTTATAGCGAAACTATAAATGAACCCCGTATTAGAAACTGTTTTAATTAATTCTATCATCGCTACTGGGGATTTCTCTAGCTTCACACGTTTTAGATATTAGGTTGAAATAGATAATTAAGAGAACGATCGCCCAAAAACGACAGGTCTTTCCTGAAGAAAAATCTACTGTATACTTTTTTCAAATATTGTTTTTTTAAAGTTCAAGATTAATTACACATAGGCACACACTTCAATACAAAGTTCAAATAATTTGTGATGGTAATACAACTAACGTTATACAAACTAAAAATGTCGAGGGATAAAACAATCAACATCACAAAACTTTTCAACACAAAGCGTAAACGTTGATAGCCATAAAGCAGATAGCCATCAGCTTGTAATTGTGTGTGAAATAATGGCGAAAAAAACCATCCTCGCAAAACGCGAAATTACAAATCGCTCCCAAAGGCAGCGTATTTACATTCGCGGTCGTGCGCCTACTACACTAGCGATAGTTATGACTCGACAAATTACACCAACTCGAAACATCCTCCGATATGCCTGCGTTTTCAATGTTTTCCTCGGCCCAAAACTTTCGCCACCGAAATTTGGGTTCGATGTTTGTTTACATTCAGTTTTTGGGCTCCCAATTTAAACTATTGCAGCTTTTATTTGTCGCTTAGTACGACATTTGTCGTTTCGCGGTCTGCTCCCAAACCCTTTGTTTGTCGCGAATTTATTCGCCCGATGTTTTGGTTTTCCCGAAATTTTGGGATAATTTGTCTGGGAATAATGGGGACGCCGTTTAATCTTTAATTTGGGTCGCCTGCCGTCACTAGAATTCATTTTGCGTTCGTTTATTTGACTGAGACATCCTGTTTGGTGGAAGCAAACTCATTATAAACGTCAAATCATGGTCCTTGATCTAAAAATAATTATCTGTTTATTTCTATAAAAGAAAAGGTATTTCCTTAGTTGGTATTTAATGAAAGATACTTCGTTACGTTCTTCGAAATAATAACCATTAAGCTTGTGACTTGTATAAATAGTCGCTTTTAAAAGAAAACACATACCTCTCACATTCTATTAAACCAGTCTTCCCAAAGGAACGCGTCTAACAAATACATTTCGTGCGTTTAGTTTTTATTTTTCCGATTTTACAGCCACCGAAAGTGGTTGATAGAATCAAAACGGCCCAATCGTCGTTCGGTTCTAAATTTAAAAACGGGACACATGTCACAAATCGGTGGGATGGCGTCATAAACCAGCGACAAGCCGTAAAGGGCCGGCGAATGTGTTAAACAATTTGATACGCGGTAATAGTGACGTTTTTATGTGACGATATTTCGGTAGGGCCCGCGAGTGCTTTAATTGCCTCTATTAAACGCATGCTTGCGACAGATCGCCGAGCGATAGATGGCTTTGTCTTTTTTTCCAAACGCACTAATACCTCTATCCCCTTCATCCAATACGCATACACCAAAGGCAGAAAGGGACGGCCATCGGGATAGTGTTTCGGTAGCCGTGGGATAATCATAATGAAAGCCGGAAATTCGTTAACGAATATGGCAGCGCTTCGTTAAATTTAATGTGTGTTTGTTTAATGAATGAATGCCTTTTTAAATTTCCATATGTTGCCGTCCCGTGTTTTAATCCTCGTACGCGCTCGTGTTCTCATTTCCTTTTCTTTTTCAAATGTATTTTTGTCCCGTTCTTTTAGCGTCATAGGAATCGGATTTAATGGGACGGCTGGTATCATTAACACCAACAAGGGGTCGTCTTGTCTCTTTCACTATTTTGCACCCCGAAATTGTGGAATTAAGGCTTCCGTATTCATCCATCAAGGGAATTCCGTGAAAATTCGTTCTCAGAGAGCACCCCTTAATCCTCAAGACGAATATCTCAAACTTACGAACGAAGCGGAATAATCGCAAGGTTGTGACAAGCTGAAAAAATGTATAATTCGTCACTTAATCCGAACATCTACGGGATCTGGGGCTAACAAATATCTAGCATTAGAACTGACAGACGCAACTCCATGTTATTTTTTTCCACCATTTAAAGTGACTGACGTGAAAGGATGGATAATATCAGTGGATAAATTCTATTTTTAAAAGAAACCACAGTATGTTTTTTTTAATAAAATAAAGGCCATATTATACTAAAAATATTACTAAAAAGAGGTATTAACGTCAATTGTATTTGAACAGTTCATTAAGCACACAATTCCAGTAAAGAGCTAAATATACCAAAAAATTGTGAAGTACCTACCTACTTAACTCCTTCCAGGAAAATCTTTTCAAGTGAACGTAAAAATACGCAAATTGACTAGAGATTTATTTCTTTGTAAAGTGATATACCTACTCGTACTCGAAATGACTCTCGTAAAAATGTATTTGTAATAAATATGATACACATTAATCGTCAATATGAATATGATTCTCATATTATGATTTCTTGTCTGTGTAGGTATGTTAAAGTGACCGAAAATGTAGTCTTGGTAAATTCACATTAACCTTTATTGCCAGCAGCTAACCGAAATCGCAAAAATAATATCGCTTTAAGTTTGTCGCATACGGCTCCGTCTCCGAAGCATAATAGCTTGTGTGCCGATACCTTTATGCAGCAAACCGGAGTACAAAGCTACAACCTCCTTAGTTTGCTCGAGAGCACAAAGGAGTTTTGTATCAGTTGCCCGGCTCGGCGGACCCGAAAAAGTACCATTCCTTTGAGAGACCAATCCTTTAATACTAATTGAATCATAATTTAGGAGACGGAAAGTTTCTTTTTATGTAAATCTTTTACCCTCTGAAGGCTCAAAGGCCTGAGAAATGGAAGCGTAATAGTCTCGAGTTTGAGCGTCCGCAGCTTTAGACGTTGGGATTAAAATTTATTTTCGTTTCAATTTCGTATTTTCATGATTATTTTTATGGCGGCCCCGATACGTCCAATTTCTTTGATTTCTGTATTATGAGGCAAAAGAGTTATTTCCAAACGGCAGCGTCTGTCGAACTTCGTTGAAGGTTATTTACACTCATGTCCGATGAAGTTCGCTCAAAGCTTTGTAATGCTTTAAGTCTGTGAACTTTGGGATATTGTTTATTAGTTTACTTTGCATGTAGTAGATTCAAATTAAGCTATTGTTTTTGCTTAATTATAATTTTGACTTTATAGTTGACGTTTTCAACAGGTGAATCATGCAGGAAACGAGGTCAGACCAAAAGTTTTCGAATGCGAATGAAGACTTCCCACCTATCCCGAACCCTAGCCTGTGTAAAATCAAAAAACAATTTGCCGCACACACGGCTGAGCGATAAATCTCGGGCGCAATTTCCGAAATTTTTCTATCTCCAAGATTTACACCGAGCGGTTCATCTCGCGAAAGAAAATCGCACCTTCAATCCCATTATCGATCCTTATTCCAGGACAATTTGACGGTGCGCGGGCGAGCGCTAGCAATTTTCAAACTTAAATGAAAATATCGGCGATGGCAGCAAGGCAGCAGCGTCTTCGGCGATAGTTCGCATCCTCGCTGTCGAACGCACGCGCCTTTGTTTCGTCGCCACCGAATTTGCTTACACTTTTAATGTTGGATTTTTGTAATCTAGTTTAAAGGAGTTGCTAAAGTTGTTTCGCGTCTCTGTTTTTGCGCGAAGTTTTGTCTTTTGTAGGTGAAATAAGTTTGTAACTGTAATTTCATTTCATGGTAGTATTTTTACGGGATAATTTATTTAGTGTCTACCTTTACCCCTAGTTTATGAAGTTGAATTCGTATTTCATGTATTTATTCCGTTATCAATGTAGAGCTATTTCTATATTCAGATACACATAATTTGTCTACCTACTCATGTATTTATATCATTCTTTTTGAACATTTTGTTTATCTTTGTACACAGAACTGTACCTGTATGTACTCGTATATTTCAAAAAGAGTTTTCGAATACAATTTCCTCCGACACTACTAAATTAACACCACACAACACAGCGTCCAACTACGTCGAATTTTATCCACGTGCAATATCTCTTTTGTCTTCCGATGAACGCCGCTGTGCCGTGACAATGGCGATGTTGCGGCGACAATGGCGCGTGTTGCCGGCGACAATGCCGCTAACGATGTTAACAGCTCGCTGGGAGCTGTAATCGGTCCCGTCAGTGTGCGGAATTTTCTATTGCTGGACTAGGTTCGGAAATCAGAAGGCAGTATGGTCTATTTTAAGGTTACACTTTTGAACTATAGTCTGACCAATTTGACCAAGGCTACTTTGTATTCAACAGTAATTTTATAAGTCTAAGTAAATAAATCACGGACTACTAAGATGCTACTGTAACTTGCATAGTATTCTATGTAACTTTTGGGGTCACAAATATTATTTTTTACTTCAATTGGTCACCATAAAATTGTAGGTACTTATTGTAACTGCACATTTTATTTTATTTCGTTTTATTCAGAAAACGAACAGCTTACAAATATATAAATTGCATAGATACAGTGTAGTTGGTCAAAGCCTATAGTTTTCACCTCTATAATAACCAAGGGGTATAAAAATTACAATAGGTACAATTACTTAGTCTTTTCTTTATTTCTTTAAGATTATCTTATCTGCCATCTATAACTGCTCTCACTATATCTTTCCCATTTCAAAATTTAAAATTGGGAAATTCAACGTCATCGGTCGCCTCAGCTGCATCTTTATCTTTACAGCACCCTTGACGACCCGATACAATAAATAATAGTTACAGAATAAAATACAGTTCCAAGATACGTTGCAACAACAAAGGGAAAGGAGATATAAGGAAAAGTGGCAATTTTGACGCCCTGTGCGAATTTTCCCTCGCGTATATTGCTACTGAAGTAGCCTTTATATTGTTGGCAGTACGGACTAAAATTATGATTCAGGCCGAAAAGGCGCTTTGTACTTCTAATACAGATACCGTGTTCGCATTTTTTTCCATGCAAGGGGCGTAAAGTTTCCGAGTGTGTACCGTTTAGGAGCTCTTAAAGTTTCTGAATTAGTTGTAATGAATTTGCGCAGCGAAGACTTGTAAGTTTGTTTCGAGCTTACTTGAAATTGTTGCCGCACATTATTGTGTTAAGCAATCTGTCTTAGCACAATATTTCAATCAGAAAAGACATTGCATTCTTCTAACGATGATTTTTTATGTAACAAAATTTAATCTAACATCCCTGTATAAAAGGTTTCGACTCTATTGATCCGTCGCTCCTTCGCCGTTCGATGTTTCACAAATTAAGTAAGTTAAGCTTTGAATTAAAACTCTCAAATTCCCTAAATAGCCTTTAGGCCCCCATTCATCTATTGAGAACTTTCAAATTACATCACTCTTAACTTGCATACAGACGCGCGCGTTTTAAGCCGATAACAAGAAAATCGAATTCTTTTCACGCGAAGGTTGCTAGTGAAAATTCTTGTAAAGAAGTTGTTAACAAAAATACGCGAGGCCCACACTGCCTGCGGGTCTCTGATAAGGACGAGGGATCCGTAGTAAACACCCGCCCAGGGAACAGACGTGGGATTGGTCCAAAGTGGAAAGAATTCGCGGAAGGTTTTAGGGAGAAAAACGCGAGCGTAATAAGAAGATTATAAGAATGGAAACAAGATATATACCCGAAAAATACCTTGCCACAAATATAGTATACGAAAATGAATTCATGATGAAGTAATCGATATTATAGTAAAAAATCAATGATCGGGAGATTATTTATTTGTAAATAATGTGACCAATACGGTCAGTACTGGAAGTTCAAATAAAGACATTCGTAATATTACAACAGATGTAACTCACATTGCACGAGATAGGGAAGTAGTTGATGAGGGGAACTCTACCTCTGAGGAACATTTTCTTATATCTTAGACCACAGTTCGGTAGGTATTTACAACCTGCTAGGAAAACACCTAAAGATTCAACTCGGATGGTGGTGTTCTCAAAGAAAACGTGTATTGATGAGTTAATTAAGGCCGTATTTTGAGTTCACCCCGAATCTCGGGAAGTTTGCCCAAAATTCCTATTATTCCCGTGTTACTCTGACTATACAATTTCGCATAAATACTGGTACGAAACGTTGTATCTTTTGAAATAGCAAAATTGGAATTGATTGGCGAACAAATTGTATGATATTCAGTTTTAAGATACACGCTGCAGAAATGAGACTGTATTTAGAAATCGAACATTGATCAAAAGAGGTGTCTTATGTCGAATAGTATAGGTGCGATTTTGCTGTGCTCAAGCATAAAATTGAATCTCCAGTTTTATGTCTCACGGATAATATTTAAGAGGCTCCGTTTTTTTATCTAAATTAAATTCCGCATTCACATTTTGACTTCATACCGCGTGCTAAGCCATAACTTATTTGTCGCAAAATGTTATTATCCATTTTGGAGTTCACACGCCTCCGTGTCGTTGCCGCAAATAAAGCAATATCCCGCCTAAGGTACTTATCGTCGACTCTGAAGATTATCCCCAACTTGACTTAGATATTTTGATGTTCTACGAAAGAAAATTGGTTTTTCCCTTAGCAAAGAAAAGCCATTATGTCGGCACAGGAAGCTCGTTCGTTACGGCATATCTAATTTAGGATGATCCAGATTTTTCGTTGCTTGCTCGAAGGTGTGAGATTGACAGCAACTTAAAGGGGATTTGCAGCACAATGGGGTTTTGCGAATATTCGACGGTTTCTGGTTTATATTGTGTGTTACTTGAATCAGGATGCTTTGAATGGGGGATGATGGAATTATATTTCTTTATTTAAAAGCAATTTATCAGTTAGTATTTCAAACACGCCTGATGTTATTTCAGTTTATTGGTACATCAAACACGCCTGGTGTTATTCCAGCTCAAGTAATACTTTGTATAAATCTAAGTAGGGTATTTTTTAAACGAACTTTTATGCATTTAGTGTCATTTATTATGTTCAATAATACATCAGTCCATAGCTGAGCTGTGGCAGGTATTTTTATTTTTTCATCAAGGTTTTATTTTGTGTTTATCGTGATGTAACTTTCTTTTCATTGCATGTTTCATAACCTAGTTTTTTTAATGTTTTCCTTTAAAACAAACATGGTCATTGCTACATGAAACTGTTCTCTAGAACTTAGATACAAGTCTTAGCAAAAAATAAGCATAGAAATGCGAGAAAGTTACTTACTTGTTCTTATCTGGGCGAGTCCAACTCGACTGGGGATGCTTTTTTTGTTGGTAAACTTACGTAATTTCATCTTATGGGAACTCTGCCTTTGCCAGTTTTGTCTTTTACCTTACATAACGTAATTCTGTTAGTTTAGTCCAGTTTTTTATTCGATTTACTCTGGCCCATAAACAACTACATATTTTACCTACTTTATTAATAGGATCTCCAAATTTTCGTTTTGATCGCAAAAGGTAGATCAAATTTTACCGTTTTAAGCTTTACTAAACTGGTCCTACCCAATCTAAGAATGTTAAATCCAGAATATATCTGAGTTGGGATAATAAGGTCTAACCACTAGATAACAAAGCCTTTCGCTGGAATTTAACCTAAAAATAAGTAACAAGGTTTAATAATTTACGTACTAGTTACCCTTCCAACCATCTCACTCAAGAACTCGATTCCAAGTTCAAATAAAGCGACTTCGAAAAAAAAACTTCCGACAAAAGTGGAAGATGAACAATACTAAAACATCCTAATTAAATCACCCTGTTTTGTCTTCCTAATTTTTTTCAAGTACCAAAAAGATTAACTCAATTTTTGGGGCTTCGGCATTCTTTTGAACTGGAAGTGGAAAGAAAAAAAATGGCCGAAAGCGGAATAAGTCGAAATATTCATATTGTTGAATGAATTATGTATGGGGGAATTAAAACATTTTAAAGTATGCAAAGGAGTTCGAGATACAGATTCATTGAGTTAGATTTATTGCTATTGAATAATTTTACGTTACTTTTATTCGAAAAAGCGTTGATCATTAATAATCATTATGATTAAATATATCCTCTTATTTACATCGTATCTTATATTCCTAAAGAGGTATCGACTGTACTGATTCACTAATACTTTTGAGATTAACCATAACAATTTAGATCAAATCGAAGAGTCCAAAACTTTTGCAAATAGGCTTTTAAAAACTTTTACACGTCCCAGTATTAACCCTACCACTGCTTCGGGACAATAAATGGGCCAGTGCTAAGAAGATGCAGCGCAAGAAACTCAGTCACTATTGTCAGCCTCCTTTGCAAGGGTTTACAGTCTTTATCATTCAAAAACAAGTAATTCCTTAAACTTATTTACTACAAAGCTATACAAATAACAAAGCAACGACAACACTCCCATCCAAATAATATTGTTTATAGCGAATACCTAAGTCTTGAAAAAACACTCAAGTCTGGTGCTTAGGGCTTAGTTTGAAGGTCTTTTTATTATTTACACAACAATAGCCTTCATCGAAGGTATCTCTGGAATCTATTCAAACCTGTAATGGAAACCCTATCTGTACTTTTAACGCCGAACAATGAACGGAGTTTTATATTAACACCAAATGCAAATTCTATCACGTAGCCCATATCTCAGGAGCGATTTAGAACACAGTAGAAAAACGCAGAGAAGATTCATCTTGAGGAAGAAATTTCAATCCAATTTGGTGTCTGAAATACACTACAGAAATGAAAAATGAAGGTTGAGTTGCACCATCTTATTTTAACCGTAACAATAACAATAACCTGTGCTTTTTGTATGGAGTTTGACAGATTTTTGACGTTCGTCAAAGTTAAAGTTAGTGCAACTCAGCCTAAGTTAGGAATTGTGAGAAAAATATTATTTTTGTAATCGATTTTCCACCATTCATCAAGATTTTAAGTCTGCCTATGATGCACGCCATGATATAATTTTATCGACAATAATTTTAGAATTTTAGACTAGGCGCAGACCATCGAATTTTTAGTTGGCTGATAGTTGGGTCGGGCTGTTAATCAGTATTATGCGCATGTATGAAAGTGCGCAGATTAGTATCGGCCGATTATTCATACAAATTAGATTCGGGCCCAGCTATCAGCTGACTAAAAGTCTGTACTCTCCCGTTTTCACCATCAATCCCTAATTTTTAAGTGACCCCTATGAAAACAAAATTCCTGTTATATGTTACCATACAGGTCATTTAAAAATTAGGGATTGATGGTGAAAACGGGCATAAAGCTCTAAGATTTTCTTCAGTACGGGTATACTGAATTAAACTCTATTACCCAAGTCACTGACAATGTCAGAGCTGTGAATAAAACGGAGCCTTTTTGTAGCGTCGTAAACAAACTTCGCCATCGATGGGAAAGTTTTTACGCCGATCGAAACGTTATCTAAATCAGTTTTGTGAACTATAAACGTTTTAGTTTAGATGGTAGGGAGATTGTCCCAACGTTGAAGAAGATAGACAGGGTTTCTTTTTTAAATATACAAATTAGTAAGTAAAAAAATTAAAAATCCTGTATGTTTAAAAAAAATTCTTGAAAGCTATCAAAGTCGCAGTGATTCGGGTAGCCTTACTGATGCTCTACCTCTAGGTTTCGGCTTGACTCTACTTTTTGGGACACTCTGCATAGAAAAGAAAATAATTACTCATCTTAAGAGCATTTGACGATTTGCAAGAACTAATTTTATTAGTCTAAACAAATAAAGATAATTTTGATTTTGAAACCGAGTGAACCAAAGGCCAAAAAGAAGGAGAATAGGACCACTCTTTCCATGGATGCCGTAAGGGGCGACTAAGGGAGAAAAATGTGTACAACCCAATTGGCCAGCTTGGGGAGTGTAGGTCAAATGCTTCATTTGCCTCAGCTAAATTAGAGAAGATCATCCTCCTGCATCAGAAACTAAAGGACATAGCACATTTATCAACCCGGAAAGGGATCGTAACCGTATCAACTCGAGGCGGTCAGTATTCTTTGTATGAAACTCCATACTGCAACGCACATTATCCGCGCTGATATTGATAGCGAAATACGATACGGTGTTGATCCCTTTCCGAGTTGATAAGTCTGCTATGACCTTTAAGACCTGATGATGACTCATCATACAATAAAGCAAAACAATACAATTATCATAGAGGATAAATTCGACGGTCATATTGTTATCCAATAAATCACATTCCAACCAGAAACAGGATGCGCTGATAACTGCACATGTCCGTTACTCGCACATAATAAATTAATAGGTATTTGTTTAGTCATATGAATAGTTAAATAATGGGTTATTCACCAAATAATAAACACTGACTTTAAGCCCTGTAAAAATCGTTTTGTGACTGAGTTCAAAATATTCTAAAACTTGACAAATCCTACGTAGATTCATGATCAAAATATCCAAAAACTACACAAGACCTCCATAGTCTTAAGGATCAGAGATTTCTGCGATCTCCAACCCGCCTGCCAAGCGTGGGGATTATGGCAAAACCCTCTACTATAGTGGAGGAGGCTCATAGTCCAGCAGTGGACTGTAAAGGGCTGTTGATGTCAGAGAATTAATTGAAAAAAATAATCAGAAAGGAAGTAAATCAGCATACCTAGGCTCTATCAACAACACAATAGGATCGAACAAAAGATCAATTTATACCATTATAATAAGCACATTATCATAAGTACACCTATACGCAAACATGAGCATGTGTTATACCGCATATTGAAAGCAATCCATCTCAAATTCTTCACACACGCTGTAAACGTACCCAAATTACGTAACAGGCGTATTAACGTACGAAAACACCTAGTTCGGAATTACCATATCCCTCCATTGCATTATTTATTGCGAAAAAGTTTATATTTTCACAACATAACCTAGCAGATGCTCCGCTCACCTGTGGACCATCTATTACGCACGGATATTCCGAAAGCGACCCTAATATTGAGATGTTACAGCTCATATTTCTTCAAGTCAACGCTGAAGTTAGGTTATGTTTTTGTTTTATAGCGGTTTGTAATCGCCTTCGAGTAGGGGATGCAAGTGTTTGGTGCTTTACTGGGATTTTTATTTGCATGATCGTTTATTTTCGATTAAATTCTATGAACAGCTGCAATTAATGGTAATAATGCATTATAACAAGATATTTTTTAATTCAATAAAACAGTAGGTACACTTTTTAGATTATTCAGTATTATAATTGCTTACTTTGGGGCTAGATAACGCTGTGTGAAATTGTCCAAAGATTTATTTATTATTATTTATGAAGTTACAGAAATCAAAACCATCTGACACCATTCCATATAAAATATCTACTAATTGAACAAATTATACCACAGCACCTTTACAAAAATAAAAATAAGAAAGCTTGGATGTGTCTTGGCTACGATTTATTAATGAAACAATACATTATTTACGTAATAACTTAGATTACACGCTGACAAATTCAAGTCCTAACTAATCCCTAAAAATTGTAAACACCCTCCGCACCGTCAGCATAATTTTCGTACCGAGTAGATTGTGTCTAGTAAAATGTTTTATTCAAACGTTTAGAATCATCCGCGGGATATTTTTAAAAGTCCACAGTTTGTTTAGAGATGGTAATAAGTCGCGATAGTGCTTGGTTTTTGTACAGCACTTCAAGCTGTACACTAGCATCTTATTTCCGTTTTAATAGGGGCGATTTTTCAACAAAAAAATATAGTCTGATGTCGGATCTAGAAATGCTGGAGACGAGCTCAACTCAAAGGGTTCTGTAGAAGCATAAATATTTAAAAATACAAACTATAGATTTTGTTGCGAAATCGTGCAGCTACGAGTACCTAAGTCATCGTAGTTCGCACTCGCTAAAATAATGTTTTGTATATCTGAAAGTGTTGTGAATGCTTATACTAAAACGTTTGTTTTTATTTGTATAGAGAACAATAGTGTCTAGACAATCCTAAAGAGGATTTAGGACGCTATTTGGATCAAATATGTAATTGCTCAATAATGAAAATAAATATATAAAATAAATAAATAAATAAGACGCTTAAACTTGATATTCCGTCGTCTGCATGCACCCGTTTGGATCTACAATAAATATCCAGCTTTAAGCAATAGGATTCCTATGGATTGAGTGCTTTTTAACCCCTAGTAAAGTCAGCGTCAAATAGTTCGTGGCAACCAAAGTGGCCAAAAAGTTGAATAAACAACCTTAATTCCAATCGTAAAAAAGATGTGTTGGGAACTTATTGGCTACTTTGGGTGTTACGAACTATTTGACGCTGACTGTACCTACTATAACAGCGATTTTAAAATTTTTACTTCTGTGGTTTGTTGTGGCGTCGTAGATCAATAACTGACTACCCAAGCTTGACCATTTTTTATTACAGTCGAAAATTGTCACTTATAATTAATTAACTGCTATTTTGTATAACCTCTTCATCTAAAAAAGCCCTAAAACCGAAGGAATAATTACAACATAGCGATCGTGAAGAACTTGTAACGAAGCCTCTCGTGGCGTGAGCAACTCGAGCGTTCCCAAACTGCAACTTTGATCAAACTTTGTAATTTTTGCAACGTCTTCTATGGGCTATTCTTGATGGCTACTTTTTCTATAATAGGACGTTTTTTGAGGTAACCAATTAACGAGACTATTCCCACCTCTCGTTCCCAACACTGCAACTCCTGTGTAGCCAGGATCTACAGCTTGACCGCCATAAAAACCCAACCAATGAAGGTCAAGTTTGCCCCGGGGGAAAGTTAAACTATCATTGGACCCGCAACGAAATTAATCAGAAGAACATAGGAGGAGTTCAAAATTAAGGTAGCCAATTAAGCAGGAGGAATATTCCTAATACCAAAAATATTAGGTTAAAAATTTCAGAATTCCGTAACTTTTTGGTAGCTTGATTTACTACAAATACAAATAATATCAGCAGGGAAACAAAATAATATTGAAATGTGTCAAAAATATTGTCAACAAAATAACGGAAATAAATTAACAAAAGAGAACTTGATTAATTAATTAACTTCTTGGAAATTACTGTTTTTACATGTACCGATTCGGATCCGAATTGAAATTGTGTACCTTGTTTTAAGGAAAATGCAAAATTCGTTTTTCCATCCGAACGCGAATTTCAGCAGAGATTGCAAAAACTCTTTAAAATTTCGTACATTCTGCACTGAGCTATTTTAATAGCGTGTGAGGAGTATTTTTAGTTTTACTTTGGACGACCTGCAGATCTTCATTCATGTCCTTAAAATCTTAAATCGTTTTCTTTTCTCGGATCATACTTATTTTAGTCTTTTTCTAAAGGTTAATTTGATATTGAATTTTTGACCACTGCCATCCGCCTAACACTTTCTTCAAAAAGAATAACGAGAGTTGGGCAGACTTTTTTCATCTGAAAAAAATTTGGGTTGCAATATATCCATCACTCCTCCCTAATTATTTGTATGTTGATTTTTCACACCACAGTAATTCATAATCGGTATCTTTATTGGTCACAATTAGCCACAACTATTATACCACTTATATTATGATGACCTTATCCTCATATTATGAATAGTGTCCAAAATAAATCGTAATCTATCTAAGACCCCACCAATTCCCCATAACATTAATGATTAAACACGGCGATTAGCGGGATATCGCCAAAGCGTTTAATGGTAACTACCGCGGCTCAGGCGTGACGGTAGTGTTGCCAGGTGGAAACCGGGACCTAGGGTAAATATACATTGTTTACCCACTTTCCCCAGTTCTACAATCAATAACGGGTACAATTCACAAACTACATAATATAATTATTACAGACTTGACTTTTTGTAAACAGAACAAATCAACCATTGTACACAGTTTGACCTTTTATTAAGTAAATTCACAACAATATTTAAAATATTCATGCGACCTTAACATTCCGCTAATGTTGACAATATAACATGACATTAATTATAATTGAACTGTAAACATTTTAGTAAACTGGGTTAGAGTACAAAATCCGGGGAGTCCCGTGGGACACCTGACAACACTGACTGACGTGAATGGTACATTTCACACAATATTATTGCGTTCAATTGGGCGAGAGATAGTAGTCACTAACGTGATACATTAGTATCAATCACGTATGTTATTATAACGTCGTTTATACGTTTTAACTTTTTAATATGTCTTGATCAGCTCGCACTAAGCGTTTCGATGACTCTTTTCTAATGCGAACAGGTAGGGACTGGAATTCGCTGCCTGCTGCTATCTTTCTTGAAAACTGTAATCCGGGTCTTTTCAAGGCGAGAGTGAATAGGCACTTAAAGGGCAGATTATATTATGTACCATCCTAGACTGCATCTCACTTAAAACCAAGTGCGATTGCGGTCAAATACCTGCCTTATTTTGCATACAAAAAATCCTTATCCTTCATACTTCATAGAAAGTTCTCGACTTATTCACCTAAATGTAGTGACGAAAGCGGAACGCGACATACTCGCGTCACCAAACTATAAATCCACAAACGATGCACCCATACAAGTTTAATTAACGTGATACATCCTAACGTGTTTATTTTCAAACTTGGACAGCTAATGTAACTGGGCCAGCTCCGGCGTGAATAAATGAGCACACTGCAGCAATCCCGTTAGCCGTGCAAACACGCGGGCTAACTGCGGGACAAGGCTCACGGCAGTTTTTGGGATAGATCACTAGCAGCGTGTTTTGATAGCTGCTATTAGACCAGGCATACAGGGGAGATTAGAAGCCTGCGGAATAGAGCTCACGGTAGTTTTTGGAATAGATCACTGGCGGGGTATTTTGATAGCTATTTAGACCTGACACACAGAAAGCTGGCTGTACTGGTTCTATTATGTTGTGATACCAGTGAGGAGAAATCATGCTGGAAAGCTTTTTGAAATAGATCACTCCCAGCGTGCTTTGATAGGTTTAGGAACTACTCGTGATAAGAGAAAATCATTGGAATTGCGGCACGTCACAGTAGTATGTTCTGTAAAATGGAGACTATTCACAAGGCTGCTGTAGGGTCATGGCATATAACTGACAGTTTTGGAATATAAAACTGATATAACTGATAGTTTTAATGCTATCCGCAACAGGTGCTATCCATAACAAATGAAACTATGAAAATTTTCACGCGGGACACTGCGGGATTTTTCACGCAAGATGCTTTCAAAACAACAGATAAAGTTATACTATATCTAGGAGTACTTATTAGGGTTATAATTAACCAAACAATCTACATCATCATTTCTTATAATATTATTTAATCTGGGGGCACGGCAGTGCCCCCGCCAAGTCGAGCGCGAAGCAAACACTGCCGTACCATCCTTTACTGGAACCATTTCGCCGCATTTTCAGGCCTCTATTTGAGAACCTCTGGATAAGACCAGAACGCTGAAATTTTCGTCATCTAGTAAGCTATAATCACATACTTAAAATCCAAAATTTCAAGTCTGTAGGTCATTTAGTTCCGAAGTTATGCGGAAGCAAAGTTTCGCATTTACGACACTCACTCACTCACTGATGATCATCAAAATAGAACTAGTACTTCCCATCAACTCAGAGAGCTGAAATTTGGTACAGAGTTAGGGTTTAATGGCCACGTAAAGGGAAAACTATAAAAACTAGGAAAATCGAAAATCTGGAGTAACACCATATTCATAATCAATACTACTAGCGCCACAACCGGCACCGTGGTGTTCGCCTATACCGCTCACCGCTAGATGGCGCTAGCACTTTGAGCGTCATTTTTCTGCACCGCGGTGTCCAGATTTTTTTTCCTTTCTAGATCGCCGTCGATTAAGTTGAATGTTGTGTAAATATTTGAATTTCGTTGATTTCGTTTATTATTGGTGAGGTTGGCTAAGGTTAAGTTATTAAAACAACTTCTGCTTTGTTGTCCATTTTAAAGGTCGTTGAGTTTATTTGTGTTTAATATCGTAAAAAAATGTCGATGATTATAAAAAAAAGAAAAGACGACGACGTTAAATAATTATGCCACTTTCTACAAAAAGAAGTGAAATCCCACCAAAAACATTCTGTAAAAAACTAGCCAAGTCTCGATAGAGCTGCTTGTTTATCTCTAAAAAGTAATGAAATCTAGACAAAGTCGTGCCAAGTCTATGGTTCCTTACTGCAATTTCTTTATTATTATAGTTAATGTTTTGTGACTTGGCCGTTGAACAATCTTTATAAGATAATCATACATAAGTATTATTGAAATACGCAGCTTTATCAAGCCTACTTGACTGATTATTGAATCAACGTTTTCCAAGTGGCAATTTTCCATCGTCAATGGGTAGCGGTTCTGGCGACAGATTGGTGCAATGGTGTCATGGAGCACCTGGTTTTGTACCCTTCAACGGCCAAGTCACACAACACTAACTATAATAATAAAGAAATTGCAGTAAGGAACCATAGACTTGGCACGACTTTGTCTAGATTTCATTACTTTTTAGAGATAAACAAGCAGCTCTATCGAGACTTGGCTAGTTTTTTACAGAATGTTTTTGGTGGGATTATTATTTCTGTAATTTTTCTGTTTGTGTTGATCAAAATTAAGTATAAGTACTTTAACGTTGTGCCCTTTATAAACGTGTCATTATTACTCTCATGAGTTTCGGAGAAACGTAATTGCCCTTAGACATGTCGCAACTAATTACTATTTATTTTGTTACAGGTACGTCATCTAATTACCATCGTTACACATTTACAAAGGTACACACTTAGCACTTATCTAAATTCGTCATTTGCGTTAATTACCGCTGCTCAGCTCTTATGTATAATTTACATGTTCCAAACTTCGCGTTGCAAACGAAAAATTGGGTGCGCCAAAGTTCACCTAAATTTTCAACTCCGAAAATTGGAAGTCCGAAAATGTTCTTCCTAAAATTTTTCATCCTAACAATCACAATTCCTAACTACTCTGTCTCTAATGTTCATAATTCCGAATCATTCAACTTCATAATGTCATTAGCAATAAACATTTATTACACTTTTATTTGTTCTCCTAGATTTTCTAAACATAACCATATTTTACACTATTATTCAAAGTCATATCTTTTTTGTTTAGATTTCTTTCTTTAACGATATATTAAAGTTCAAGTTTGTTGGCATTAGCACGTATACTTGAGTCCCGCTCCGTTCATTCAGTCAAGTTCCAGAAACGAATCGGTCCTATTCATAATTATTGGTTTAGGTTAGGTTAGAACTGTGACCACAACGCACGAGCCGAGCGAGCGAAGCCAGAGTCCCGCTCCAGTCATTCAGTCAAGTTCCAGAAACGAATCGGTCTATTCATTATTATTGGTTTAGGTTAGGTTAGAACTGTGGCCTTACGTTTTATTCGCGAAGAACGTACTTCTGTACGTAGTATTTATTATTATTCTATGGTATGAGTGAAAATATTATGGTAATGTTTAGGGATAAAAGTGTTATGATAAAAAACAGTAGGAGTTTAAATATATCTACATAAATGATATTATTAATTAAAATTTTCGGAAACATGAGTGTTATGAACATCGCCGGTAGCACTACAAATAGTATGAATGAAAACTTTAGGATGAAAAATTTTAGGAAGAGTGATCATTCGGATTTAAAATCGTTAGGAAGAACAATTTCGGGTAAATAACTTTAGGTGAGCCAATATGGACCCCGAAAAAATACTAATTAAAAGGCTAATCCGAGCCGAGTCTGTTTTCCGTGAAATTTGCTCGTTTCGGACGGATTTGAGCGGACCTTTGTGTCCTGAATCCGCGTACGTACGGATCCAGCTCAGACAAAATGTAATCTTCCATGTCCCCGAATAGAAACCGACGAAGCAGAAAGTCGTCAACATAAAGCGCTGCAGAATACAAGGGAGCGGCAACGAAAAACCGAAGTTGGGCGGACGTAAACGCGTGCGTAATCCGAAGTAGGCATTGAGGACTCGCTCGCTGATTAAAATTCGAATTTCGATCTCTTAATATGAAAATTCTTGGAATGCTGGTTATTGGTGGTACGTGAGCGAAATGCCTTTACAATCCGCGTTCGTTCAAACCTTTGTGGCGGTCTCTGGTTGCATGTGACGCGGGGCTGTCAATTGTTAATTTGATAACCGGCATTGTGTTGGAAATGCGATAATTTGGGCTCACCCGTTTTGCCGTATGTTTGCATTGTTCGATATTTGATTGTCTCGTGTTATCGAGTTTGGTCCGTATTCAATTTGCAGATGAACGGAGTTATCTGCGTACGCGAAACAAAAAACGCAGTTACGTCTCTTTGATTTTGATTTTGTTTTACGTTTTCCTCAATTATGGGACGAGTGTATCTCTAATTAGATAATTCGGGAAGTAAAAAACGTGTACTTTTTAAGGTGAAAGAGAGATACACAAATGCGGCCGCTTTATTTCCTTCAAGTAGGATAACAATGGCCCTAAGCAAAGAATTGCTAAAAATATGTACCACCTATTCATTGTATCGATATTAAGTTGATCAAATGCAAAGCTTTTTATTCGTGACTGGAACGTTAGCTAGACTAACGCCCGTATTCACAAACGATGCTTGCATAAGTGAAACAGCAAATCGGACGCAAAGCGTTGAATAGAGTTCTGTTATTGGTTCATTTGTCACCCTGTGCGTCCATGCGCACTGTGAGACGTCATAGTAATGTTTGTGAATACGGGCGTAAGTTTATACATTTTATCTAAAACTATGTTTTTATGCTACAAATATTAAATAGTCACGATTCCAGCGCCTCGTTAAAAATATTAAAAGCTCGCTACAAATCTTCGGGCGGGCGTTCTGTAAAGTTTTATTAAATCAGTAAACATTGAAGAACAAATATAAATAATGCCGCGGGCGAAATTGCTGCTAATTAGCAAAACTTTGAGATATTGACTCAGAGTTTAGTGAGTGATTAGCCCCGTCAGGGATAGTGAGGGACCCGCTGGGGGCTCTATTTTGACATTTAATTTTAACTTGTTACACACAAACAAAGTCACTAAATAGGAGCTTAACGGGTGGCCAGCCTAAGACCGGTAAGCTTTTAATTTTGTTGCAAAATAGCCTGTAATACTACGGGATTAAGACTTCAGTGTGTGTACCTTGATGTGCTGTCGTTCGTACTAAGAATATAGTGAACGGCTTCCACGCATACATTTTAGATTTAACCATTTAAAGCCCGCTCCTTGTTTCGGCCTAACTCTCCTTTCTTTAAACAGAATCTTGCTAGCATTACAATAGCATCAATTTTGCATGTCAGAAACAAATTTAATGTGTCTAAGCCTATGTACGAGTACATACCTGTTTCAGATTTTTCTTAAGGTTATTTCAAGAATTTGTGGTCATATTATTTAATTTTCTTTATGTTATTGAAATCAAGCTGTAGGTAACGTTATACTAACTTTTATAGACTAGATAATTTTAACATCAAAAGAACATGTATTTCGTAAGAAACGCCCAAACTCCTAAATTCAATTTTTACTTCAACTCGTCCCCTTTTAAAGTGATTGACTTAAAATTGATGATCCCATTATCGGGTCGCTGTAATTAATCACAATTTTGATTGGCTCTCATTTATCGAAGATTAATTATAAGATATTGCTTTGGCCTTTGATATTTCAAGGGGTGTAGTGTCATCCTTAAGGCCGGGTAACAGAGAAAATGGCGAAAATGAGGTTTTCATTTTTCATTTTTGAGGTACTAAACAGTAAAATAAAAGGCTAAAATTTTTTTTGGGCATAGTTGAGGATATTTTCTAGGGCTATTAACGGATGGAAACACGATTTGATGAAGTTGACTCGATAGAATAAATTCCCAAAGTTACCTCTATTCGTTTTCTAATTATGGTTTTATTTTTAAAATAAGCGATTTGAGATTCTGAATCTTTTACTAAACTAAAGTTCAGAAATAACTTGAGGGCTTTTAACGGATGAAATTTTTTGTCAATATTTTTGACAATGATGACTTTGATGAGTCACAGTATAATAATACCAGTGTTACTGGAGAAAGCTAAAATTTTTGATAATTAAGAATTCTGAATTTTGTCTACCTATTGAAATTTAAATCGTTGGCATCCTTTTAAACGAAGACTACTCATGATACATAGTATATTCCTCAAATATGAGACAAAACCAATGAGTTAAAATTACATTTTAATAGTACCTACATACAATCGTCTTCACTCTTTAGAAGAGCACACTGACACAAATAAATAATAAAAAAATAGGTCAGTGGGTCAAATATAGGGGCAGCTGCACGTCACTGAAAGACGATTCTGTTTACTCGGCATCTGGGCTAGAGAACATGAATCCTTGCTTACAGATGCAGATGTAAATAGAGTTATAATTGGAAAAAAATTACATGAAATGTTTAACAAAACTCAGTTAAAAGACACATACATGGAATACCAATAAGGTTGCGGAGGGAAAGCTACCTATTATAAACTAGCGGCCGCCCGCGACTTCATTCGCGTGGACCTCGTTTTACCCCCGTTACCTAGATATGATGTTTTACCTCATTTTACCCATGTTGATAGATTAATACCAGAGATGGCGTTTCACGGTTTCCCCCGAATGAATATTTACGAACGTAATACCGTAGTTTGTCCAGTGCTGTAGNTATTTTTATTTAATCTAAAACCGCGTAGAATTCTAAGCATTTCTGTAAAAACAGATCCAAAAAAGGTTAAATAGGAAAAAAGTTATGTCCGATTTAAGACGAAAAAAAACTTTAAACGGCTCTACTGAAAAACTGTATTTTGTCAGTTACCCCAAGTGAACCTGCAACTGACGATATATTCCCAAAAAGTCTGAAAGGTGTTTTAATTTGTATCACTTAGATATGATTTCTAGTAGAAAGTGTTGTGAGTGTGACGCTTGAAGGGAAGGAAGTAACCTAACCAACTGCGTATTTCTATACTGTGTAGCTGGAAATTGTGGCGGGAGCTCTTTGACGCGCTGTTTTTGGCGAAGAATTGCGCGCGCAGATTTTGACAGCGCGAAATACCTACTTTAGAAGAAATACCAAGCCTTAAAGTGTGTTTTTGCGTCGTTTGAGACGCTTTTTATTAATTTGTCGTTAGAATTTTCTTCTAGAGGTGCTCGGTTCAGTAGCCTCTTGTTATTGATTTAGCGAAGCGAAGGAATTATACAGGTATTGTGAATGTTTTAAATACTTACAGTCATAGCGGCATCAGTTTTATCAGATTGAAATCAATAGCATTGACGATTATTGCGCATTAAAACGTAGTGCATTAAAATTATTTAAAAGTAAATGAACAAAGCATTGCTTTGTTTTCAAAGTCAAATCAGTCTATGTACGTTATTAGCTATTTTTCTATAAACCAAATTATAAAAATATTTTTGTAATATACATAATAAAACCTTGCACAAACAAACGTACAAGAACACCTCTGGCCTGAATCATGCGAAAATATGAAAACATCTTATTCTAGATCAAATATAAGTCTAGACGTAGGCCGTAATGAACCCAAGAAGAAACTTGGTCATAATTACAGCGGGCCTGACAGCCGCCACTCACGACCAGCTTTTAATTTACCCTGTAATTAGATTTTTCTTCAAACATTTTATTTAAAACCATTACCGGTTAAGCCGATAAACTATAGCTATAGTATTCACAAAGAATTATTTGTAAAGTGAATAATAAAGTATTACTTAGAAACTTTCTATTCGTGGGCACATTCTCTAGATTGGGAATATTCCTAGCAACTTGAAGGGGTACAATCAAAGAATACATCTTCACAAACTTTCACGTTTATTATATTAGTGAAGACTATTTACTTGTGCTTATAAATAAAATAGATAGGTGTATAAGATAGCTTACAAACTTTCGCGTTTTTTAGTAAAGACCATTTACTTCGGTGTTAACAAATAAAACAGGTAAGTAGATGTTTAAGACAGCAGTGGCTAAACTGTTGTAGTGAACCCATTCGTAACACAAGCATAATTAACTTACCACAAGGGGTTGACGGGATCATTAATATTTTGTACTTATTTAAAACTTATTTGTAAGCACAATTTTTTTAGTCCATGCAAATAAGGGAATTTTGACTTTGAAAACTACTACTTATTATTATTATTAAAACAATACTTATTTAAGAGTTGAGAACACCATTAATATTTACGTTTTCTGTTAAAGCAAAACTTACAAAAAAAAAACTTTTGGCTAATATACAACTATTGTTAATTTGCCAAAATCTAATTACCTGTTGCTTACCGATTACTAAAAAATATCCCATAGGGCTTTCGCTTTATAGGCACTTGATTTTAATTAGCACGATACCAAACAGAAGTTTTAATTAAAGTAATTATAAGACAAAAAGTCAGTAAAGCCACACGTTTCTCTGAAAGATTTTTTCACAAATAAGGTTTTGGTAAAATAACTACCTTGATTTTGGGAAATGTCTTAACAATTAAGCTGCCGGAAGGTATTCCTGTTATTACTTGCTTTAGTGTAGTTTTAAACGGTAATTAGGAATATTTATATTAATGTTCTAGCCAAGGGCGTGAAAACCGGAGTTAGGCCAGTAAGACGTCGACCACTATGCGGCAGAAAGAACACCCAACCCGCCGTCCCCCGGCGGTAGGTATGGATAGGCAATTTTCATGGGTAAAAAAGTACCTTAAACGGTGGTGTTATTGATGAAATGTTTAATATTGCTAGTACCTACCTGCCTGCTGTCAACTTTTTACAGCTCAGGTCTTTTGACGGTCATAGTCACCTTCTATGTTTATTGGTTGAACAATTTATTATTGGAATCCTTCGACTCTGAGGTTATTCGTTACATTTCCAGGTAGAACACAGTCAGCAGTTCGATGCATTAAATAAAATAAAAGTAGTTCGTTTCCTATTTGAAATACGACCTGAACAACGTAGTTTTAGACAATATGACCTTTACCTCCTTTCATTTATTGAATTAAAATACACTTGTTATCTTTTGCCTAATTAACTGATATTGTTGACAAAGGCATTTGAATCAAGCCAACATTACATGACATTTTAGATGCACGAAACAGTTGTGTTCAGAATAGATGTCACCAATTTGCAGTAATCGTTTTAGATCTGCATCCACTACTATTGGTTTGTGTCAATATTAGTGATCTCTCAATAGCCAGAAGGGATTCTGGATAAGACGACCAGTTGGGAGATAAGGGAATAATTTCTACTAGTAGATACTATTAGACCTTGCGTTATTAGACAGCAAAATATTAGAGGTTGAGAAGACCGAATGCACAGATTGTTCTGAAATACAATTTGCAAGGAGCTCGTCCACTATTGAAACATCTTGCCTGCCCAAAGGCTGGTTGGCAATTCGATTGCTGCCACCTTGTGGCCTCGTGTATGAAAGCAGTCAAAATATGATTAAAATTTGATCGTAGAACGGGTGATAATTATTGATAACCTATCCAAGTTACTTATTTTTTCACCTTCCTAAAAATTCACTTAATTATTGTAGTTCATGACAACCACGTAAGATAGTCATGAAAAGAGAATAAGCAAAAATCTCAAATCTTCCACAATTCGATGAGGTTGTAAATTGTATCGCAAGCTGGAAGCGTAGTACCAGATGTATCGCAATTTGAAAGCGTAGTACCAGGAGAGCATACCTCTTAGGGGGGGTCGTCATCGTCATCAAGGAGAATGAGCATAGAGATACAGAGAGATGCCAACTAATGCGCTGCGTTCTAAACTCAGTATCGCATTAGAAATTCACACACAAAAAGAAATCAAAATATGTCATGTGCTCATTATCCACTGCGGTATCAGTACTCAACGTTCGAATAATCTTTAGTACTAAGTCAAAGTCAAAGTCAAAATTTCTTTATTTGTTTAGACTAATAAATAGTTCTTACAAATCGTCATTTTGCTCTTAAGGAGCCTCTACATGTCTTCGAGCGTCTGAGCGCTCCGAGACCAACATTTGGCAAGTGCTGAGAAGAAGCGCCGCAACAAACTCAGGCACCACTGTCTGCCGGTTAATATAAATAAATAGAAATAGTAGTAGCATTCTTAATGGTGTATCTTATAAGAATGGGTATACAAAATTGCGTGGTATATTAAACAAGGTAGTGACGTGCTAATATCTAGACTTACATATTAAGATTCTAGTACTACGCAAGAAATGTAAGCTGTTTACATTATAACGTCGCTGCTGTCATCATTGCTTTCACGAGCAATGTGTTCTGTTTTTGGGCATATTGCTGCGACACCGGCCCCGCCCCCTTGACACATCTCCCTTTAGTTTCGGAGATCTGTGAGAATGAGCAAACATAGCAATAAATTCACAAATCTTCTGTATATTCGATACAATTGTATCGCGTAGTACCAGGAGAGCATACCTCGTAGGGGAGTCGTTTACATTTTCAATTGGGTCTGGACGACGGCCGAGGGCGGCGCATTAGCATAATTGTAGCCGCTATATTGATTGGCTCGCGGAGGTGCTCCTACGGAACGGGGAAACCATGGAGTAGGAGTTTTTATTAAGTTATTTTTAGCAAATATTTTCAAGCTGCCAGCCTGTTATGGGCGCAAGAAGTTATTTTTAGGGCTGAGCTTTTCATATTTTTAATGAGATTGATACAGAATGTTTTAACTAGATATTATGGCATGGATATTTTACAATTAACACTTAAAATAGAAAAACTTAAAAAAAATATTATTCCATTACGCTGTAGGTATTTAATGCACCTGTAACGCGCCTGGGTCTGCGGGTGTCTATGGGCGACGGTAATCACTTACCATCAGGTGATCCGTCTGCTCGTTTGCCTCCTGTCACATAAAAAAAAATGCCTCAGAAATCTTGATCCATAATAACTCGCTTAACTATTCACTGTGATTTATATTATTTTAATCTACTCGCCATAGTATTGTCGATTAATAGTAAAGATGCCAGAGTGATTCAGCTCCGTTCGTTTCAGCCGAAAGACGTCCACTGCTGGACAAAGGCCTCCCTCAAGGATTTCCACAAAGACCGGTCCTGCGCCGTTCGCATCCAGGCACCTCCCGCGCCGCCCCGTCTACCGCTACCTCGCTACCCCGCTACGTCTTCTGGCACGTGGTCGCCACTCAAGAACTTTCCTGCCCCAGCGACCATCAGCTCTACGATTCAGCTTAGTCCATGATAATTTGTCCACATTTAAAATGAAGTATGTCAACAATACGCCTACTCCACAGCACCCGTGTGCTTGCATTTCAGTAGCCGTTTCGCACGTCGGTAGCTCGGAGGCGATGCGATCGCGACGGTGGCTGCTCAAAAACCCTCACACTGTGTCTATTTTATCTAATAATCTATAACACAAAAAATGCTGTTTTTAATACCTCAGAAGTTAAGAAGTTCCTAGACGTTCAGCTATGCTGTCTGTATAATTTTTGCATAGTTTACCTTAATTGGTTATTTTAAACTTATGGCTACTCCACACCACCCGTGTGCTTGCATTTCAGTAGGCGTTCCGCACGTCGGTAGCTCGGAGGCGATGCGATCGCGACGGTGGCCGCTAGCTCACAGAACAGACCCTTACACTGTGTCTATTTATCTATAACATATACAACTTAGACAGCATGATTGTGCCTTGAGTGGAATAAATAGCAGGTTAATAGGGCCTGTGGAGTCCGAAATAATGCTTTTGGAATTCATAGTTACTGTTGTAGGGTGAATAAACCACGGATACTCTCGGCGCACTTAAGGGACTCTTATCTAGGTATAAATAAGATGTCAATATGTAGGTGACAATTTAATGCTTGACACAGGTTGTCAATGGTTCACAATGGTTCACAGATGGCAAAATACTCCAGGTATTTAAAGCCGGGGAAAAAAATCTGGACACCGCGGTACAGCTTTTCGTCCCTCAAAATACAGTGACATCTATTGGCAACAAACATAAACAAGTTTTATGGAAGGTTTATACATAGGGCTAGAGATGTTAAGTACCAATGGACTGAATACTTCTAATTATGTAACTAAAAACCTGGGAAACATTTATTATAATTAGTTTAGTCTATGTTAAGACAGATTTTAATCATTCTAGAGCTCCTTTTCTTCTTTATTTTCTCCGTGATTCAGATTATAGGCACTGCAATCAATGTATATCTAATCTATGCGATTTGGCAAATTACTGAGGCTAAATCTACAGGGTGTTAGGTAAATGAGTATATGAGCCGACACTAGCCCATGTTAACATGGTCATATAAATGGTATGGTGAAGTCAGAAAATTGATATCTTCATTTTAATTATTTTAATTTTCATACAAATTGGATTTTATAAAATGTATTTTGTATGAAATTTAAAAAAATAAAATAATGATATCAATTTTCTGACTTCGCCATACCATTTATATGACCATGTTAACATGGGCTAGTGTCGGCTCATATACCCATTTACCTAACACCCTGTATACTGTCTAAGAAGACTAAAAACAAAAAAGATAACATTATTTTCAGTAAATATTCAAAGATTCGAGGCCATAATCTTGGCTCATTGCTCTTGAAATTCATTCAACTTTGTTTACTTGTTTTTATTTTCATTTCATTCTAAAAGTCTAAAAAACGCCAGTGTCAACGTCTGCAAGCAATTTAAGCAAGCAATACATATTGATATATAGTTTTTTATAGATGTAGTCCCGGCTTACGCGTTGTTATCTTTAAATTTGAATATCGGTTGCTCATTGAACAGTATTATCCCAGACGATAACCCCATGGAATTTGTTATTCCATTCCAAAATGAACTTTGAACGGTTTCAAGTTCTATTATTGTGAGATCATTAAGTTCGAATTCGAATTAATACTCGAATAAACTTTACAGTTTCGAAGTATTTTATGTCGCGCCATAACTTTTGTTTCGTCGTAGTTGAATAACAAAACGTTTAGTTAAAAACTAATTTGCTATCGGAATTCCAACAATCAATTTAAGTTATATCAAAACTAACAGTCTCTGCGGATTAAATCAACAGTTTCTGTGAATTTGGATTAATGAAAATATTGTTTTGTTTCGGTATTCCCTGGTTTATGCGTGCCTAATTATTAGTTATTAGTACATTGGCTGTTTTGATTTCAAAAACTATATTCGTGCGATCCTAGTGTACTGTAATCTAAATTTAACTCAAAGTTGACTGACTGACTTACATAGTGATCTATCAACGCACAGCCCAAACCACTGGACGGATTGGGCTGAAATTTGGCATGCAGGTAGATGTTATGACGCTAAGAAGCTAAGAAAGGATTTTACGAAACTCCACTCCTAAGGGGGTAAAACGGGATCCACGCGTACGAAGTCGCGGGCGGCCGTTAGTGTATAATAGAAATAAGAAATAGATAATTAGAAAAAAACATCGTAACGTTTTTAGCACAAAAATGTATGATCGAATCTTTAAAAATAAGCATTCCTGTCTAGGTACAGACCACAGCAAGTCCAGCTACACACTGGTGTCGTATATAGTTGTAATAGGGGTGACTTTGCAATGAAAATATATAGTCTGACTAGCTTTCCGCCCGCGGCCTCGCCCGCGTGGAATTTTGTCTGTCACAGAAAAACTTTATCGCGCGCGTCCCTGTTTCAAAAACCGGGATAAAAACTATCCTATGTTCTTTCCCGGGACTCAAACTATCTCTATGCCAAATTTCATCAAAATCGGTTGCGAGGTTTAAGCGGGAAAGCGTAACAGACAGACAGACAGACAGACAGACAGACAGACAGACAGACAGAGTTACTTTCGCATTTATAATATTAGTTGGGATATGCTGTCGTCTGTCCTACAGTAATTCGCAAAGTCTGCGATTCTCCCCCAAACCGTCTGGACCTTGGTACAGTCTAGCTCAGTTTTCAATAGCTCATAAACGAAACTTCTTTCTGGCACTGTTGAATCAGCAGTATGACTGCGCCATGCAAAGGTAGAGTCACACCAAACGATGCTGAGCGAGCATCAGACCATGAATAAGTGGCTTTCATAACGCCATGGGTTTTTGTTTCATGCAAAAAAGTCAGATATTTGACCGCAATCACTCTTGACAGTGTGGTAGGTTAGGTTAGGTTAGGTAACTATTTTACTCTCATCTTGAAGAGGCCCTTTTTACAGCAAATAGTCATGCATGAACCTTAAAAACAATAAGTCTCAAAATATTGTCTATGAAATGAGAATAATTGTATAATAACAAGAGTAGATAAAAAATATAAATTGTGTGTCTTTCTCACTTTGACATGGTCGCCGCACATCTGAGAGAGGTAGCTACTTAACGGAGATATTTTATGTTCTCCATCTTTAGCATCCATTGTCCAGTGTGAACCAAGCCTAAGACTAGATGTCTATATAAAGGAAGGAGGATGAAGCGGGACGCTTAGTTTTGTCTGAGAGGGCACCTACAGTGATGGCTATCAAGATGAAAATCGCAAATGTTACGGAGATTGAAAGTTAGTTAAAATGGGCTATGTTTATTATGATTTGAACTGTTCAAAATCATTTGACCGCTAGCCAGTAGTGATCAAAAAGAAAGAAATTATTTTTTCCTTAATAATACCAAGAAGGTCCTCATCTAGAAGCAGACCAGGATCTTTCAGCTACATACGAGTACAATTCATCTTCATCATTTCAGCCATAGGACGTCTACTGCGGATCATAGGCCTCCCCCATCACATATAACAAAATACCATCAAATTCTAACAAAATAGGTATCAAAAACAAACTTACACCGAAAAAAAGGACTTGTCTATGGTTTTTATAAAGCCATCTCCTTATAAAACCTTCCAACGTCTGAAAGGGTAAAAACCTTTTTCCACTGCAATCTCCCCACGTGATAAAAAAACCCACGATCAGTATAAAACAAACCGCGGTATTTGTCATTCAAAATCTCGAGCCACGTCTTGTGGCCGTTACGGATCCGATCGGGCCGGCACGCCTTTTAAATTTGAAATTTTATTTGAATTTGGAATTGATCTTCGATTTAAAATTTTATTACGGTACCGAGAAGGCAATCAGGCGCATGTATGCACATTTTCTTTACGCGTAGAGGTGAAGATGAAATTGGAAAATCTATGACTTGTTTATGTCATTTTTGTATAGAGTCATGCTTATTTTTCATGCAGAATATTTCAAATTATTAATTACAGTCACTCATGAAATTATGATGAACTGTCCGAGTACATAATTAACTCAATAATTGTGTTTACATTTAATAAATACAATCATGTAAACGCGAGCATGAAAACTTTTACTATAAAATTAATTTAAAACTATATTTTATCAGTGACAAAGTATTTTTTACACCACCTAATTCTTAAATTCTCAACTTGAATGTAATTAATCACAGTCAAGATATAATTTAAATGAAATATCATCCAAGCAGCGAACCCTTATCGTGGTTCACCATACATCAAGATGGCAATTCAAAAATTATAAATGCAGCGTATTTTTGCGGGCCTTTTGGGGAATCCCTCGTTCCCTTACGGAGCGGTGTTTAAAACGTCTCACAAGACGGATAGCAACATCAACTAGGGGTATGTTAAGGGTCCTACGTAGGATGTGGGCTGCGGACAAACGTTGTTGAGTTTTATTCTAAGTTGTGAATTGGATAGAAAAGGAAAGTTACAAAATACAAACACAAATATTTTAATTGCTTACCGATTTATATTCATGTCAGTTGTCACCCATTACTGCCTGCATTAATTTTACTAGCCTATTAGAACATTGTTAACATCATTCAATGTAGTTTTTAGTCGTTGGCCCTGTGGCTGATGTTCAGTAGTGGACTGAAATGATGATGATGAGCCTTTAGCAAACTCAGCTCAAAGATAGCTTTACATTACGTTTCACTTCACGAGTCAAAATCAACGATCTTCTTACTTTCTTTATTTTACTGACTTTAACAGTCTACCTCCACTGCCCTTACGTAAGAGCCTTAAGGTTTCACGGCAATATTTTAAATTTATTTGCGTCTACGATGCAAATTATGAAATAGAGATGGGGGAATTTTTATTTCTTCCCTAATCGAATAGGGGAGTATTGTTAATGCCGGGACGAAATGTTTGCTTTGCGTTTTCGTTTGATGAAAGCTAAATTATTATTCTATTTGTTTGCAATGGAACTTGTAAATCCTTTGATATTTTCACGGTCCCGTGGACGTGTACACGTTTGTGTTAGGTTTTTAACGTTATTAACTTCAACGTTTGTGCTCTGGTCGTTTCTTTCGCGTATTATTTTGGAACTTATAACTAAATGATATTTGTAAAAACGATTCACGTAAATATCAAGCATTTGTCCACCTGTTTTGTTGATTTAAAAAATATTCTAGTGCTGCTTTTTCTTTTTTTGTTCTTCTTTTGATCGAATAAGGAGTAGGTATGTTTAGTTAAACTTTTTGGCCAGGATTTCAGGACCAGTAAAACTTGACAATAAATTATTCAAAAATTGGTTTAGAATAACTATTTACCTACATAACAGTATCTACAAAACCGACTTTCCAAAAACAAACCAGTAAGTTCCTACGTAAACAATACAACCAAGCATTCCCCATAACAAAGTCCATATTTCCAATAATAAGAGGAACAAAAACTAATCTAACTCCAACCCGTAAAGATAACATAGGTCGTTCCCCAAGGTTCTCCCACTATTTAGCCCTTTTACAACTCTGTCGAAGTGAGCCCGGCGATAATTTACCCCCGGAGCAGAGAGAATGCCGGATCCCCTTAGTGAGACAGAGTTCTACGAATAGCCAATTAAAAGTAGTGATTATTGTTACTGTAGGGATATTCATAGGGTTTTAGTTCTATTTGCTATTGGTCCCTTTTTTATCTGTAACTAAATCAATAGACAAGTTACTAAATTACTTTTCTAAAACATATTTTAACCGTATCTACTTATTATTTTCTCAACCTACAGACGACTCTTAACAACAGATAAGTAGTAGATATTTTTTGGCAAATACGGTCCATGGCCATATATTTTTTCGGGATAAAATTAAAATCACGTCATCCACAGCCAGTCACTTACTATGGTAACAAACTGTTAGCAGCATGCTGAGAAACTTTCAGCGTTTAAAATAACGGGCTGGCTCACGGGATCTAAAACGAAAACAGCGATAAAGCAACTCCACGACCGCAATAAAACACGGGCCATTCTAAAGGAAATTCCGTGGACGGTAAAAAGGCAAATTGAACAATGTATTCCCAGGTTGATGTGAAGACAATAACAGTACAGCACTGACAATGAGGGGTGCGCTCGTACCCCAGTAATCTTTGCGATCGGCGACCCGCCGCTCGTTCAACTATGACCCGAATAATTGCAGCCTGTTTGGACTTGAGACAAAATGCAAGGAATAGATTAGAAAATATAGTAAAGTCTAGTTTTATAAAAAAAAAAGAGACTAGTTTTGCCATGGAAATATAAACTGAATATATCAAATGGAAAACACTAACAATGTGTGTATTTTGGTACCCCATTCATTAGGATAAATTGTTAATTAATAAAAAGTGTATATTTCCTCCGATAGGTGTTTTCCATTTGTGATTTATAACAAAAAGTTATTGTACAAATAACAATTTCATATGCGGATCAGAAACCATGAAAATACGCGACAATCCAATAGCAGCTGCAAATGCCATGAAACTCGACTGTTGACTTAATTTTTTTTTTACCTTTCATCAAAGACCAAAGAATTTTAGTTTATGGTGTCATCATCAGGTCATTTTATTCTCCACTGCAGAAGCATGCCCCTTTCTAATTTAGCAGAGGCAAATAAAGGAATCGGCCTACAATAGAGGAGTCTGGTCAGTTGTCACGTAGTCGATTTCTCTGCACCTATGACACTTAGCGAGCTGAATTTCACGCAATATGTGGAGTGTCTCCTCGGTCTCCCCTACCAACGCTGGTCGGCCATTACTAATGTCACGTACTCAATTTCCTAAGTCCATATTTATTGTGGTCGGACTAGCGCAGTACTGTGCCAGTCTCGGTCGTGACGCGCCGTCGTGACGCGTGCGGACTTGCTGCCAGCGCATCAGCTAAACGCTGGCACTGATGCGGCGAGTGTAGCTACTATAGAACAGCCAGGACACGAATAAATCCCTGTGACATCTGTCTATACTCCTCACACTGGATGCTGTTCGTGTCAACACATATAACCAAGTACACAGTCGCTGTGGTCGGACTAGCCACTTGCTGCCAGCGCATCAGCTAAACGCTGGCACGATGCGGCGAGCGTAGCTTCTTCAGAACAGCCAGGATTATATTGACTAAATAAATGACCTGTACCAGACATAGCTGCCAAACTTAGTCCTATAGAACTGGCGTGAGGAAGTAAGTCAGGTATTAATTGACTGGCATTCCCGAAATAACTTTTGGAATCGAATCTCTAATTCTTTCATACCTTCTCTACATAATCAATAAAAATTGGTTTGAATTTATTATGTCATAGCCATAAATCTTCCTATCAATAAGAAGACTACATTAATAGCCGTCCCGTGTTTGCTAAAATTGTTATTATAGCCGGCGATCAAATTGCTACGTACCTCACCTTGTACTCCACTCAAAAAATGTTAAGGCTCATCTGTTCGAGCTATAAGATAGTGTAATTGCCCCAAACAGATGATCCGCAGATAACACGTAAGTGGCGTGACGAGAAAAATGCCGAAGTGATGGGAGCACGGTGTCAACCGTCAGTGTCAACCGGCGATAGAAAGCTGCGAAACATAAGACGGTCGGCGGTTTAGATGTTCTTTTGTTATGTTTAATATACCGTTATGCAGTTTTATTTATTTTCAAAAATAAAGGAATGTTGTGAGTAATATTTTCTATCTACAGTATTAAGAGTACTTTCCCTATAGGTGACATTACAACCTTCCACCCTGTTTATGAGTTATTTTATGTACTTATACTCTACGTCATTCTGATTTAGCCTACCAATGGCTGAAATAGTGAATGCTTATGTTTGTGTAACTTGTAATTTTATATTAATTCTAAAGAGTGGATTTTAATTTGATTCCCCCTACTTAATAACAAAAATCTCAACTTTGATTGGATCGTGAAACACCTTTCTTGTGCTTCAATCGTGAAATACCGCAGTCTTTTGTTTTTCACACTTCAAATCACCGATAAAACCACAGTAACACCTTTGGTTACAAAGCGCTCTCGGGCTGGGCTCTCGTGCAGCTATTTTTCCCATTTACCTTGAGATAGCGTCTGTAGGTCATCAGTTCTACTTATTAGCCTGTCAGGCGTACAGATGGCTCGTGATGCATAGTGATCGATGCCTGGGAACGGCCAGTTCGCGCCAAATGTTATAATTGTTGTGCAGACAAAAGATGATGCTGTTTCGAGTAAAAAGATAAAGATACAGATGTTCCTATAAAATATTACTGTAGAGACAAATACATTTTTAGGATCATTACATAAGGTTTTTTGTCCAGGTTGATAGTGTTTTGTTTCGTTTCGTTTCGGGCCTTTGTCTATTGAATTACGTGAGTATTTGATACCCAGGCCACCTTTACTAAATGGCGCTATCATTATTTATCTATTTTAAAACTAAAACAATCCATCAATGTATCATGTCATGCCACTATCGCGTCGCTCTACCCTTAAAAAGTCTTAGGTTGAGTTGAACCACCTTACTTTAACTTTGACAAGTGTCAAAAATCTGTCAAACTCCATACAAAATACACCGGTTATCGTTATAGTTACTGTCAAAGTTAGGTGGTGCCACTCAGCCTTAATCTACAGATAATGGCAAGTGGTAACACTCTACGTGTAACCCTTAAGAACCCATCCAAAAAACCTACACAAACCCCTCTAAATATTCTTCGGAAATAATAGCATCTAATAAATTCGCACCTCCAACGTCATAATACGCGTACAGTTCTCGCTACTCACCGAGCCATAATAATATTTTACTACGCATCTTTGTACAGCCACAATTTAACGATGCACAGTGTGAACTTCTAAAGTGCTTCGGGCATAGAATAAGACGTGATTGTAGACAGAAGGTACACTACTAAAGTTGTAAAAATATACCTAATAAATTAGTGCAAGTTTATGTTTGATTGTAGACTGTTATGTTTATGCACACATTTTTGTTTTAATTTAAATAGAAATTATTATTTTGATAAATGAATAAAATGTGTCTTTAAGTCTTTATCGTCTCGTCATAAAATGTAATTTTTCATAATATCTGTTTGTATTTCATTAATTGTAAAATTATTCAAATTAGCATGGCGTTGCACTATTAAACTGCCTTTCTATATGATTTAAACACTACATGATTTAAAAAAAAAACCCGAAAACCAGCTTTTAGTCATAAAAAGAAACTTAAGTCTATATAAATAAAAATGAATTGCTGTTCGTTAGTCTGATTAAAACTCGAGAACGGCTGGGCCGATTGAGCTGATTTTGGTTTTAAAATGTTTGTCGTTGTCCAGGGTAGGTCTAAACGGTGAGCAAATACGCGCGCGATATTGTTTTTCTGTGACAGACAAAATTCCACGCGGGCGAAGCCGCGGGCGGAATGCTAGTAACAAATAAAAATATTTTTGTTTGGTCATAAAATTACCAAAAAAATACTCCATCAGTAGCCACGCCGACGCGGCCGCCTTAGGCATAATATCACACCCATTCCCCTCACCTTCAATCGACACAGGTGTGTACGTGTTAAGCCATTTGTTACAAACGTCTCGCAGAGGGCGCTGCTAGGGAACTAATTGTATAATATAACCATTTAAAGTATATGGAGTACGTTAATCATTTTTGGCAACGTATTTCGCTGAGCAACCGCGCTGTGGATTGCATTACAATAACGCTCTCATGTGTGAAATGTATGGAATAGGCAACGGGAGCATTTAAATTAATAATACCTCGACCAAAGCATTGTCGATTTGATTTAATTTATTACTCGCTATGGCTTTTAAAAGTTAAATCATCGGTTGTAATTAAATAATGCTTAAAATGAAATAAAGTGATGTCATACGTCCGTTGAAAAAATCCTCTAAAATTATCGATATTGAATCGTGATATGAATTACAATTAAATTATAGCAAACAAACATCTAGTAATCTTATAATACTTGTGTAGTTTTTATGCTTTTATCTCAGCTCAAAGCTTTGATACAGATCAATCTCTACGCTTGTAAAACATTTAGATAAGAACCCAGAAATCAAATTCTTTATAAGCATGTACAACCTTTTTCAGAGCACTTACCGACGTCCCAAAAACATCATGATTCCCTCAAGCAAATGTTCCTAACATGAGTAAGCTCCCCGGGCTAAGTTTCCCGTATCCCTGGACATAACCAGCCTCAAACTTACCCTTGTTCGTTACTCGTAACAATAAAAACAAACCGTCAGACACGTGCAAACAACACGACCTACAACGTTTACATAACCTAAAGCTGATTACTCGTACAACTCACATCACAAGTCCGGAATTCATACAAAGTCGAAAATTTGCATGATAATTCCCCCGACGGAGCGAATCTTAGTTTGACTTGAACAAATTATACAAACAACGTAATCCTGCGACGCTGGCGCCATGTTTGAGCTATGTTTGACGCGATGCGCGGTAATTAGATAATTGTATAAAACGGGTGGGCTTTGCGCATCAGACTGTTCGGTGGTAACTAGGGATGACGGCTCGAGCGAACTCGGAACCGGAAGGTAGGTAACGGACATATCGATAGACTTAGGTACTATTTCACTTAGTTATTTTCTAAAAAAAAATTTTCAACAAAATATAACTTCCCTTCCTTCCTTTTGGTCCTTTGTTTCACAGAGAGAAAACTATTAAATATCATAAAATAAATAACGTTTGTATCAAATGGGCTTACTCTTGATTAAAATTTTTCCCAAGGGTACCGATGAAATATGAATCCTAATGGAGCAATCATAATCTTAGGACTTTTACTAAATATTTCTGCTACTTTCATAACTAAGCAGTTTGCAAAGATATTGTATTTCTAATCTATTTGGTATTCATTTTTTTACCTGAAATAAACAAGGTACAAATATTAATGGCAGCTAGACTCAAATGTGACAGACTGAAAGAGAAAAAAGTTGTTATTTTATCAAACACTGAATAGACCCTATTGGGTCTTCAAACATGGTTTTATCTTACATCGACTGTCTTCAAACCACAAACTGCTGAGTAGTCGATTTGCACGAAGTAGTATGCGATTAATAGTTCTCGAAGGAGTCGATTCGCACGCGATTTTAATACTTTTAATACATCCGGGTGAAACGCCTACTAAAACAATATTATTATTGAGAGCCCCACGTTTCGCATATTCGTGCTAACGAATTTCGTGCGAATCGACTACTAAGCCTTCAAAACTATCGAAACCAAAACTTCAAGTTACTACCCATGTACAGTCGCGGAATGAAAAGGTTCGTCAGTTTTCAAATTGATTCCTTCGACGAATCGCGAGCACATATTACCTTTTGAAACTATGTTACAGAATAATCTCGAGTTAGATAAAATAATCTTTAACTGTTAGTCAGTAAAGTTCAAAATTATTCAGATTAAAGTTGTTTGACATTTATCTTGTCAAGAAGATTTTTATTATTGATAAATTAAAACCTTCTTGTTGGTTCAACCTGCCATTATTATTCCTATTAAATAAAAAAAAAAACATTTTGTAACATTGCACTGATGGGACAGAAAAATAAGCAAAACCTTCTTCGTTAGCAAACGTCACATTTATTTAAATGTTAGCAGCACTGTTTCTTGCACTGGTATGTTTGCAGGTTTGACTCTTACAGTACCTAGTGCAAGCGAAAACCGACATTAAGGTGACGAACCTTTTCATTCCGCGACTGTACATAACAAAAAATATCATATTGACACCCGGTTTTTCCTATCTCAAAATTATCGATATCAATCCATCGACTCCGCCCAACACTACGCTTCGCGCATCAGTCCGCCCGACGCTGTTGACACGGGGCTCGTGATTGCAAGACCCGATGAGTCAACAATCGGATCTTTCACTTGTGATTGTAGCGAGCTAATGCGTGCCCAAACTTGCACTGGATTCAATTAAACAGTTTGGACTGATGTGGAACTTGGAAACCCGTTCGTAAGTGCTTAAGTCTGAAGCGAGCATTATGGAGAATTTGAATAAAGCTCTATTTTCAGTACGATTTTTATTTTAAAAAAGACCAGTTTATCATAATCAAATTACGCTGAAAATTATTTCATCTTTTGTCATCATTTCAGCCACATAAAATATTATTGCCGTGCTTAATAAAATTTTAATTTGAGTTACCTTACTCCTTTAAAAAAAGATGGTCGAAAAACAATAAACATAAAAAGTATAGGTATTGAGTTCACTACAACCATAACAAGAATTTTATTAATGTCAAATTACTTATTCCGAGGTCGTGTTATTTAAAAAAGCAAATCAAAATAGTCCAAATATTCATTTAAAATGTTTTGCGCCATTTTAAATTAAAATCGTGTTTCCAAAACGTTATCAATTTCACCATAAAACAAATGAACATCCAAAACAAAACTTTAATCTTTCAAATAACGAAAAACAAAAGACTGCACACACAAAAATAACTTTATCGAACGTTTAATACATAAGTGTATTTTCTAAGTTAATTTACCCTACAGAAGCCCCAAAATCGCTATTGATTTCTAGAACACGCATTGCGTTTTTTCAATTAAGCCGTCCATTAATCAAAACAGGGTGTGGTGGGGATCGAAATGCACTTACGTGGAGTTCATTATTCTTAATCTAATGACTGATATGCTTTGTTACAGGTAAGCAACAATGAGATGAGGTGGAGTTCGTGATACATTTGATTTGGTATGTCGTTTATAAATATGTAATAATGCTATGATTTCTTATCATGAAAACAGGTAATTAATCTTTCAAATAAAGAAAAACAAAAAACGATAAATACAACAAATATCCATTTCGACCTAAAAAGGTCATAGCAGAATCAATTCAGAAAGTGATTCACACCGTATCGCCTTTCGCGAGCTGTCATCGCCATTCGCGCGCTGTCAACCGCGAGGCGAGACGTTTACGTTACGGTGCGGATAAGTGTGCGTTGCAGTATGGAGCATACAAAGAATACTGACCGCCTCGAGTTGATACGGTTACGATCCCTTTCCGGGTTGATAAAGGTGCTATGTCCTTAAGCACTAGTCCTGCCCGGTGAAGCTGGAAAAGCTCTTCAAGCTACCAGCGCGCGTCCCTTAAACTATGTATAATATTTATGTATTAAAAAAAAAGTATATAAGTAGTATATCCGTTAAGCTAGCACCCATAACACAAGATTAAGTTGCTTACTTTGGGGCTAGCTGGCGCTGTGTGAAATTGTCCAAAGATTTATTTATTTATTTAAGTTTTTCTTTTGTAATAAGGTCACAAATCTAGTTCTAGGTATTATTGAGCAGTCTAGGCGTCTGATATTACCTACTTCAATTGAAACGCGCGATATCTTGACGTGTTCTTCAAAGAATTGAATCATGTTCTTTTCGGATTATCAGGTTGATTCAATGGATTCAAGTCAAAGCAGCGATTTACCACGAAATTAAAACCTTTTATTCGATGTTCGATAGAGTTCTTTGAGTAAAATAGAAACTTGCGGTTTATTTATTACACATCGACGCCTAATAGAATGCAACTGTATATAAATAACAGTTTCTAAAATAAATCTTCTTCTTAGTCAGAGGCACTCTTGTCAGAGTGGTCGTGGTTGCGCTGACGAGGTACACGCTGGGGTGTTGTCATCTCCGTGGGTAGCTCTCCTGGCGATGTGCTTCCATTTCTGACGGTTAGAGGCGTCGCGAGTTACCTACACTGGACAACTTCAATGGTTACCAAAATAGAAACGATTTAAAAAACATTGATAACCAATACAATGTTTCCTAGTCAACATAGAAGTTGGAGCGCCAATAACGCTCTATTAATTTGTAAGCTGTGAAATTGTATTTAACTTAGAGGTGGGCGCCACGCCGGCGCGCCGCCGCCGCCGCGATTTTTTTCACGCCGCCGCCGCCGACGACCAGCTGTCGGCGCGCCGATACTGATACTGTAAAAACTATTTGAAATTTATTCCTCTCCTATACTGTACTAATTTGTGTTTCAAACGCAGAAGAACTATTTTTTTATTGAGTTGAGCGGCTATTCTAGTTCAATAAAGTCCTAGTATCACTGCGACCGGTACCGATCTATTGTGATCGCCGATTTTCCCTATAGTTCGCCTCCGAGTCCTGCATCCATTAGAAATTGCAGTATCTTTTGGGGGGCGATATGTTTTACATCTTGTGGGCTTAGGATGTATTTGCCCAGGTGTAAGCTCCACTTGCGCATCAAAGGTCCGCAATCCGTGAGAATGTGTAGTGGCGTTTCATCTGCCTCTTGGCACATCCTGCACGTTCTTGATTTGGACAGTCCCATAGTGGACAAGTGCTTGTTTAAGCTGCAGTGTGCAGTGAAGGCTCGAACTAAGATGCGCATTTTGATCCTACTCAGTCCTATGATCTGCTTAGAGCATTTTCGGTCATAGGCTTTTATAAGAGCTTTGGAATGAGTTAATCCTAGCGTGTCTGACCATGCCTTAAAGGATTTGTGTAAATAGATGTTCTCCAGGGTCATTCGAGCGAGACTTTTGGGAATGCCACAAAAGGGTTCTGGACCATATTGTGTTCCCTCCGCTCCCGCTCTGACCAGTTCGTCGGCATTTTCACTGTCCACGATTCCCGCGTGACCTGGAACCCATCTCAGCGTTACTCTGTTACGTTTTGCTAGTGTATTCAGTCGACTCATGCAGTTTTCTACCAACTTTGAGGTCATTAAGTTGGAGTTTAAGACCATCAGCGCGGCCTGACTGTCTGAGTTAATGTAAATTATTTGGTTGTCATAATTTTTTCGCAGGTTAGTTTCCGCACATTCAATAATGGCGTAGACTTCTGAAAGATAGAGGCAAATTTACCCAGGCTTTGAGATAGCCTAAGCTTCGGCTGCTCTCCATACACGCCAAAGCCTACGTTAGGGCCCATTTTTGACCCATCAGTAAACCATATAACAGAAGAACTAACTATAATATTTATTCTTTAATGCCATATAACTATAGGCCTGCCTCTCACTATAGGCCTTATACAGAAGCTCAAAGTTGCACAGCATGCTATGGAGAGGGCTATGCTTGGTGTTTCTTTGCGAGATCGAATCAGAAATGAAGAGATCCGTAAACGAACCAAAGTCGCTGACATAGCCCGACGGATTAGCAAGCTGAAGTAGCAATGGGCAGGGCACATAGTACGCAGAGCTGACGGCCGATGGGGCAGAAAGGTTCTGGAATGGAGGCCGCGTACCGGAAAACGCAGCGTGGGACGTCCACCTACAAGGTGGACCGACGACATCGTAAAGGTAGCAGGGAAGACAGGGAAAATATGTCTCGGAATGCAAATGGGAACCACAACCTCTGGAAGGCAACAAAGTACCTCTCTCAAAGTGTTCTCCGCTTATTAAGTCCGGTAATACATGAGTGCGAACTGACAAGAAAAATCTCAGACCTTTGCTACATGACAAGCCGGTATATTTAAACCCATTGACACGGACAATCCAAAAAATCCACAATTCAATCAAAAAAATAAGATCAAGCATTGGACTTGATCCGAGACTTGCAGCTATGCCTGTCTTTGATTCCTACTGATGATGATGATTCATTCGACCGATTTCGGTCATGGTGACCACTTCGACTTAGCTGTGTTAGCGGCGCTGGTGCGCCCGAAGATGGCTTACATAGCCGATTTTCGCGGCAAACTCCTCGCACATTAAGAGTAATTACCTGCCGCCAACATAATTATAGTGAATGGCGGCAGATGGACGGGATTTACATCATCGCGTTTTGCGTCGAGTCAGTTATGCGCTGCTCGTTGAATTCGTGGACTCGCCTCTACACAAAACAATCTCCCGCCATTCTAGGTGCTGTGCTGCCAAACCTTCCCATTGTGATTTGAGAGGATTCAGGATTGAAGGTCGCAGGAAGTGCCTGGATGCGAGCGGCGCAGGACGTTTTTCGGCTGAAACGAAAGAACTAACGCTAAGAGAGATGGCTAAGCTAAAGAAATAGCCAAAATGGACCCTCGTAAAGCACTTGCATTTGATCTGACCACCATGAATTCCATGGTCTTGACAATGACCACACTGAGTGAGAAGAACCTCGCAAGTTTCTTAACTTTGGAAATGATCCATAAGGCTGGAAAGTCGCCTAACGAATTCTCTTATCGCTCAATTAGTCTGACATTTGTATTGTTAAATTTATGAAAAAGGATCATTCTTGCTCGTTTATTCCCTTGCCTAAGTATGACCCATGTAATATAGTATACCCGACCATAAATTTTGGCAGAAACCATACCAACCGTAATCAGTACAATGTTTGGAAAAGAAAGAATCCTGTACGTCTGCTTTCGCTGCGGCTTCAGCTGGGTTTATCATAAAGGACTACTCTATGAAATTAAAAAGTACCTTCCAGCACACTTCTACTACCTGCTGATGGATTCTTATCTCAGTGACAGACAGTTTTAAATCAAACTCGGTGACAAAATCTTTTCTTTTTAGCTGCAGAGCTGGAGTACCCCAGGACTCTGTACTTGGTCCGATACTCTATAACATCTACTAGTAAAGTAGCCCAGACGCCAGAAAGCTGCGGCATTCCTTAAATGTAACTGTGACCTTAAAGTGACTAGACTGTTGCAATGTCAGCTGCTTGGCTGAAAAAGTGGCGCATGTAATTAAGCCCCGAAGTCTCACCATATTATCATTTAAGACGTGAAACTTATCCTCCGGCCAATCTAGACCTCGACACATTGCTGCAATCAACCTGCATTAAAATCCTGGACCGTAGAATGACATGGAAAGACCATAAATATAAATAAAATGGCACTGAATATAATATTCCACCGACAGTCAGCTAATCCAACATTAACTATGTGCCTCCAAAGAGCTCAAAAATGCATGTTAAGGGTACTTTTATCGGCACATTGGTACGCTCGCCTTTAGGAAATACACGAGAACCTGATCTCAGCCAAACCCGCTATCCAAATATCAAAGTATCTATGATCAAGAGAGCTAATTTACTAGGGTAAACCACTGCTTTAGTGGCTCAAACCCCAACCAACTGCAAATCACCTGATTAGTCTTGACGGCAGATACTAAAAAAGCAGATTAAAAAAAATACCTAATGAACAAAGGTCAAACAAGGTCACGCCGCCGACGCCGCCGCCGCCGAGGTCAAAAAGTCGGCGCGCCGCCGCCGGCCAATTTTATATCGGCGCCCACCTCTATCCTCGCTTGACGTCGGCGTGTATAGGAAAGTGGTCCCCTTCAACGAATGGTCGACTCTTGAGCGTTGCCACGACGTCTCGCTGCCTTACAGTCGCAGTCGTTCGTCCTACAGTCCGTGAAATCACCCGTGTCTCAGTCGTCAAGTCAATCTGTCGGTAAGTCTTAAGTAAATTCTCCGCCAACACTGTCCAGAACAGCCGATGAGAGCTTTGTGTTTGCTGCTGTAAATAACAAAGCAGTTAAATACAGCAGCACTAAAATACGGCGAAACAACTTTTTATACCAAACGCGGCTCCTGACTCTTTCCACTGGATGAGCAGATAGGTATTGATTTTTGCGATCAATACCACCCATGTTCTTATTATAATCAGAAGCAAGAACCACGCTTGGTTTGTAAGCCGTTTTATTATTTTTATTTCGAGTTCCTATTTGAAGAGAATGGTATGTCGAGATCATAGAAACTAAATTCGAATCTCGCCATACAATAAGTGATAAATCCGTACAGTAGCTGGCGACGAATACACCGTGTCTTAAATCAGTCTTTCTTTGTCAGCGTCCGTAAAGAACTAGGAATAAATTCCCGGTTCAGTCTTTGGGTCCCGTAACAGTCCGTTTGTCGAAGTTTGAGGCATCGTGCTACAATGGACAGTTGTAAAAATTTTCCATTATTAGCGTGTGACCTCGATGGAGAAGAGGCTCTATCAAGTCAAAAACAATTTTCGCAGTCGCATTAGTCGGTTGAAAGTCAGTCATATCATTTCTCTGTTCTGTCTGGTTCGCCTGTTCTGTCTGGCTCGTCTGTTCTGTTTGGCTCGTCTGTTCTGTTTGGTTCATCTGTTCTGATTGGTCAGGTCTGATTTCAGTATCATCATCGGCGTCATTTCTGTCAGTCATCGTCGGTTTTTTCTTTCCAGCGTATACTAAAAACCGCCAGAGATAGCCACTTGATGACTCGCATAGTTCATAAGTTTTAAAATCCCTACTTGCGCGGCCTTTGAATTAATTTTCTGAGTAAAACTAAGCCTTCCGTGCCACTTTAGCAGCGACTCATCAATCGCTATCTCTTGCCGTGGGTAATATAAGCTGGAAAATTTGTCGTCAAAATAGTCGGTAACTGGTTGAATTTTGCACAACTTAGATCTTGTCGGTATGTCTGTCAGTTTGTCATATATCTGTTATAGCTCATGATCTTGGAGAAATATGGCATAGTACCGAAGCCGTTAAAAGTAAAATACGATTCTTCATTAGGAAGGGGATATAATCCTTGAAGTATCATGAGGGACAAAAACGAAATCATTTCCGGTCGGTCTGTAGGGGTCCACCGANATGATCAAGAGAGCTAATTTACTAGGGTAAACCACTGCTTTAGTGGCTCAAACCCCAACCAACTGCAAATCACCTGATTAGTCTTGACGGCAGATACTAAAAATGCAGATTAAAAAAAATACCTAATGAACAAAGGTCAAACAAGGTCACGCCGCCGACGCCGCCGCCGCCGAGGTCAAAAAGTCGGCGCGCCGCCGCCGGCCAATTTTATATCGGCGCCCACCTCTAATTTAATCACGCCATCTTGATTACTATTCCCCTAACTAAATACTTCTGGCTTGTAAAAATCAAGGCGCGGCCGCCATTACGAACATAACCTGTAACTGGCAAAGTGAAAAAGCCATTAATTTTCGAACGTTAAAAATCAGAGTTACCCCATGTAACGTTAACTGTCCAGTATACCGTCGCTTATTACTGACCCCTACACTCGTTAAAATAAGGGTGAAAAGTTTGGTTTTTGACTGGAAATTCCCTTTTCGAAAATATTCACCCCTTGGAAAACTAAAGGTGTGCATGCGGTTAACTAACAATCGTTTGTGTAAAAAACAGCGTGATCTGATTGACCCCACTTAAGGATCGGTTACACTGACCAAGTGTTTGAAATAACTTTAGTTTGTCTAGTTAAATAGGGATCAAGAAAAAAATTGTGAGGTTTTATTTAGCGCCTTTGTGACAATGATGATAATTTTCTTATAAATATCGTAAGTTCAATATACGGTGTGAGTCTTGTGTCATATATGCACTTTATCAAGGCTCACATTGTTATAAGTAGGTAGTAGTTACGAAGTAGAAATTTTTAAGAGTTTTCTTCATTCACTTCATTATTAGTATGAGACCCTTCAAAATTAGACTTCTACACACTATCTTTGCACATCCTGGACCTCACAAGATAGTAATTCCGTCGTTTGAATCCTATACCTTAGGAAGTTAGTCCAATGACAACGCACATTATGGGGCAACCCCCCAGGGGGTGTTTAAGTTGCGGGTGACCGGCCGGGGACAATTGACCCCAAGACTTGAGAACCGGTAATTATACGGTCACAAGCCTAAGATTGAGGATATTGAGATGTGCACTAATTATTATTTAGATTGTAACAAGATTGTATTGACTTTAAGCAAGTTCAATAATAATTAATCTATGATACACTATGAAGACTGATGTTTTTCTTAACGATAAAATAGGGGCAATTTTCTTTTTTGTGAATTAGAAACGTTAAAAAACTCTAGTATGTTGTAGTAACAATACTAAGTTGTTTTCAGTGTGCCTACCATGAGTTTACGTTAGGTATGCTCGCTAGCGACTGCGTAAAAAAATGACATTTAAATGTATGACATATTGTGCAGCGCCCCTAGTGGCTACTTTCAAGAAATAAAATCTTCATAGAATTTTTTGACGTATTCGCTAGCGAGCTCACCTAACGTAAACTCATGGTAGGCACACAGGACAGTTTTTTATCACATTTAATAATTATTCAATTTCAGTACTTCTAGATAGTTCACTATTCCCTTTTTGAAGTTCTTTGTTGGAGAACAAAAATAACATTTTTCAAACATTCTGTGTTAGATAACTTCAAGACGCGAAGTTATTAAGTAAATACTAAAAAAGACGTTCCAAAGCAACTATTTCTAGAAAATTACTTTCTAGAGTCCCTATAATGCTGGGACTTAGCGATGCTATCACAAAATCGAATCTCTCATAAATGTATTAAACGCCTCGAGCTGTAGCGTTTATTTTATTGCGGTAGGCCTTAATAAATTACCACTTACCAGGTTTGCACTACATAATTATCTATTTGTACCGCAAGCCCCTGCTTCTGAGTTATTACTGAAAATAAAACAGTAGGCAATCATTTATTTATGTTTATATCACCATAGCAAATTACAATTCCGAAAGGGTTATATCAGGGGCTGGTTTAACTCAAATTAACGCACAAATATCAAAGCGCGAAAAACTCATTATTAATATATTTTATTCATTTTGTCGCAGATCAAAAGATATTTCATTAAAAATTCATTTAGTACAAACATTAATGATTCCTAAGAGGCCAGTGTGCAATCCCTACAACGGGGTAGGTTCGGCCCCTTGCATTAACCAATTTACACCCCCGATTTGAGCCGGTGGGGGTTATAAATTTCCCGGCCGACGATCCACTTCCGTTTGTACCTGCTTTTAAAAAGTGGGGTAGTTCAGGCCCGGTCGGTGGAAACGGCCGCATCATAAAAGTGCTGGGTATCTTCGAGGGTTAGTTGGAAGATGACTTGCGTTTTCAACGGTCATCGTGAGGATTTTTTGGCATTCTTGAAGTGCTTTAATATGAACATCTTATAAATAAATTACTTACGAGTAAGTCTAGGCGCAGACTACCGATTTATTGTGTTAGATGCCTATGACGGCTCGTTAAAACTGACGCCAGGGTGGTGACGACACGTTAGAAGAAATCTTTAAGCCTAAGTAGCTTGGCGCAGACCACCGACTTTTAGTTGGCCGATAGTTGGATCGGGCTGTTAGAGTAGGCGCACACCGTTGATTTTTCGTAGACCGATAGTTTAGTCGGGCAGTTGATCAGTATGGGCATGTATGGGAGTTCGCACACTACGCCGATTCGATTTGGCCAATTCTTCATACAAATTAAAATCGGGTACAACTATCAGCCTACTAAAAATCAACGGTGTGCGCCTACTCTTAATCAGTATGGGTATGTATGAAAGTGCGCACATTACACCGATTTGGTATCGGCCGATTCTTCATACAAATTGGAATCGGGCCCAAATATCGGGCAACTAAAAATCGGTCGTCTGCGCCTAGGCTTAGTACCTTCACTCAAGAATTTTGTGTTTATAATGCAAAATTTATCTAAGATTGAACAAGTTAAAATGAAATAACGTTCGAATATTATTGAATATATCCATAATGAGAAGTGGCGCTTACTGCGAGCTATGACTAGAAACGCTGATTTGTTTAATTAAGCCAAGATTGTGAACGAATTTATCTTAGAAATAGAACTTAAATCTAGACAGCTACGACTTTTAGTAAGATAGACAGAACATTTTCGTTTCAAAAAATTTTAAGTGCGTTGAACAGGCATATGTATTGTACCATGTTATTTTTCAAGTTTCATGCTTTAGATAAGAAAGATCTTTTTGCAAGCAAGTTTTTGATTGGAAGACTTTTATGTCAGACCAAAGTTCGCTAGTGTTACTAGTGTAGGTACCTAGCAAGTGTGACGTCACCTGACGCTGATTGGTCGGTTGAAACACGTTTCGTTTCACATTACATCTTTGTACTTATAAATATCAGAAGTTCAAAAATTTATGGTGAGTAATTTATTTTCATATCTCTTACTTTAACCACAGAATAAATAATAGTAAGTAGTACCTCTTCAACCCTGTTTTTGAGTATTCCGCTTCTTCGCTTTTTCTTGCTTTATTGAATCAGAGTAATTCCACCGTCTTGATTTTAATTTGACTCCCATCGAGGCGCTGATTACGATGTAAGCAATACGTCGGTTGTTCAGCGCTGAACACGATTTATTTTATTAAGTGCGTGGGCTAACAAGTGCTGTTATTAACTTTGTAAACGCTGACACAAGTTACCAGCGATGGCGAGGCCTAAAGATGAACTTGAAAAAGTATTTTAATTCACATTAAATCCAATGTCTGGTTACCGGCAACCTTATCTCTTAGATAGGTAAATCTATCTAAAAATCGTGATTCCGAAAGATTTCCATTATCTAGCACAAAGGTAAATTATAAAGTTTAATAACAAGTTGTCAAATGGTCCTGAAATGCATTGCATACCTTTGGCCCAATAATCCCAAAAAAATCCTTTTCAGTACCTAGTATAAAAATTATTGTACGTCTTGCAGAAAAAAATACATACGAGTAAGTACATTACTTAGGCTTGGTTGCACCATCTTACTTTAACTTTGACAAACGTCAAAAATCTGTCAAACTCTATACAAAAAGCACCGGTTATCGTCATAGTTACTGTTAAAATAAGATGGTGCAACCTACCCTTAGTCAAAATTAAATTGCGGACTTCATTTATTTTATACTGTTATATTTTATATTTAATACTTATATTCTTATTAGGTAGGTAATATGACATTCTAAGACTATTATTTATGTATTTAATTTTATTTGACTGATTTTATTATTGTTTTATTTGACAATTGTACACAATATTGACATTTTTAATTTATATTATTTGCATGATTGTATAACTTTTTGGCGCGTTGGATTTTCTGTAAGCCTTCAAGCAGCCTTCTAAAATAAATAAATAAATTTTGAAACCAAATATAATCAAACAGTTAAATGGGAGTGACAACTATTTTTCCCTACAACGACTGGCTAGTTAAACTAACTCCCCTTTAACTTAAACCACACAATAAACAGATCAGATAACACATGTCCGTGATTCCAGGCAATATCATTTACACGAACTTGTTACTTAAACCTACACGAATATTTTGCGTGCCTTATTTTTGGCCCTTGGACTGTTACAGTTGGTAATTATCTCCTTCTAAGTAGTCATTAAGTCGTGGAATTTATTAACTAGCCTTCTGACTAAATAGGGACTAAAACTAATACCTAACCTAGGTATTTCAGTTGATTAGTTAAGGTTAAATAAGGGTCTTGGGTATTCTGATGTAGGGAAAACTGCCTTTATTATTTGTAATATTATAGGTACCTATTTTTTTCATATTCGTTATTTTATGTAGTATATTAATATTCAAGTAAGGGTCTATAGTTCTATAATGAATAGATTGGAGTCTGCATTAAATTAGTTTAAGTGTTATAATCTATCTATATAAATAAAAATGAATTGATGTTCGTTAGTCTGATTAAAACTCGAGAACGGCTGAACCGATTGAGCTGATTTTGGTTTTAAAATGTTTGTCGTAGTCCAGGGTAGGTCTAAACGGTGAGCAAATACGCGCGCGATATTGTTTTTCTGTGACAGACAAAATTTCACGCGGGCGAAGCCGCGGGCGGAAAGCTAGTGGATAATAAATAAATAAATAATTATGTCATCATCTAGTTCAAAACTAAGAAAATCCTGTAAAATATTTACCCACTTTGCTTAGTAGTAGGTAATATAGCTACAAAGATATCCCACTTGGTCCGATTATGTCATATTCATAAAATCCGACACCAGCAACTAAAGTCACGGTACTTCAATTGCTATAACTTAGGCGATTATTCGACCAAACTTTTATCCGAGAATAACTCCTGGTATAACTGGCACATTGACAGTAATATTTCAAAACTGACGATTTATTCTAAGATTGATAATATTTACTCTTGTTTTGTCGAATCCACCTTTAGAAGAACCCTTTACCAAAAACGGTGGTCTACGAAACACAAAGAGTTCCCCAAACACACCCGATACAACAAACAAACTAATACAACTTTATTCCTATTTACCCATTACATTAAATAAACGGGTCAAAGAGCCCCATAAAATAGGCGGGTAGTTTACCTATACGGGTATATTTAAGCAGGCATTGCCAAATAAGCCTTCCCGGCAAAGATGCCAGTTGCCGATAAGCCCCACGGTCGATAGAGGGCGATAGTGTCGCCTTCTCGAGCCGGAAACGCTTTGTCCCGTTCCAGACGAGCCGGGATAAATTCGGGATAGGGCGGGGATTGTATCGACTGCTTCAGGTTTATTTTATCGATTAATGGTTGATTTTTTCACCGTCAGATATCTCTTATCTGAAGAATAACTTGTCATTTTAACATATTATTTCCCATACTGAAATCGTCAATGTGCCAAACTTATTCTTCAGTTACGATTGAAAAATCTGCCCTAAATCTAATTTTGTTAAAGTTTGACTTTATTATGTTTATGTACACATGTTTTGAACAAATAAATGTACACATAATTATTATACTACTTACAATTTTCACAAAAATATTTGTAGAAAACTATAAATTGGTGCACCATTGTATTTAAAATGAAACTCATTTTACTCAACACCGACACCTGACAGTACCTGTCATTATAACATTATAGATATGCGCTGACAGCCTGTCAATACTGTTATGGAATCGATACACACGCATCACTATTTCAGGCGGGCTTGTATAAATTCGGTATGGCAATTGAATACTCGATATTAACCTTATTGTCTATTTTGTATGCTGCCATTTCGTTCAGGGCTTTGTTATGTAGATGTTAGGCATCTGTAAGATTTACAAAGTCAATTTATCGAGGCGGTGTCGACTATACATGAAAAGGCTAGGTACGAACGCTATCCTATCGATACAATTTTAAATACATATAAGATTTCACGTTTTAAAATACTGAAGGAGATAACAAGTTGCGGATAAATCATATCAGGAACTTATCTGCCAGATAAATTATTACTACATAACGTTACATCATGATAATTTAAGCCAACTTTCGTTGATGTCCTTTCATCTTCGAATAATCATCAAGTTTTCAAGTTCCCAGTTCAATATCCAGCTGAAAACATACAATCACTAAAGTTTGTTTATACTTTCCATATCAGCACGTAGGTAGGTATTGATAAATAAATAAAGTTGTAAGTTTGACGTGATACCGACTCTACATAATTATAATGCAAAGATTAGACGAATTCAGAGAGATTTTCGCGGACATGGATTATAATTTAAACTTGGAAACATTTCTAATTAATCATAAGTTTTCACGCATTTTTGAAGAACCGATTTAAAATGCGTTAATAGCATTTATCTGTCAGATTATAGCTGATAAGTATATTATACGAGTACGATTGAGTTATACGATACGAAGTGTAAACGAGCTTAACTTACCTTAGCAGAAAATGAGTACTTACTGTTAATTTATATGTAAATGCCGCCGCTTCGAAAGCGCTGTTTATTATTTCTCTCTTGGTTTGTTGTTTGGTGCTCATAGGAATTTAGCATTCCATTTGGGATTCAATCGTTTTGAAATGACTGCACTTGGGAAGAAAAATGCGATTATTGTCTTGAGAAGTGAAGTGTTAGGCTGAGTTGCAACACCTAACTTTGACCGTAACTATAACGATAACAGGCGTATTTCGTATGGAGTTTGACAAATTTTTGACGTTTGTTAAAGTCAAAGTAAGATAGTGCAACCCAGCCTTAGTTAACAGTTAGTAATTGATCATGGGCTGTTACAAACGAATACTAATGAATCTTTAAAATATGCAAAAACAAAAGAGCTTCATATTAGATACACATTTGCAATTTCGCATATAAAAACACAATCTTAAGTAATGTATAATGATTGCTTAACAGACGAGGATTTAGTAATTATAGTCTGACGAAGGCATCTACTTACTTAAACTTAATAATTAACTACAATTCTCAAAAAGTCTCATTCAACATTACTTAGCATTAAGGTGATCTTAAAAACAAAACCTTTCCAAGAAAAAAGGAAAAGAATCGTAATTAAACGCGAAAAACAAAGAAGAGAAGATGGTAGCCGATCTTTGACATATCATGTTTACCGACCTGTCTTCGCCCGTGTTTACCTGGCCCACCCTCCTCCCCGACGGCAAATCCAATTCCTCTAGGTTACAATTCGACTCATTCAGTACGGATACAGGAGAAATGGGCAAAGTAGACTTAGGCTGTAGGAAACCTGTAAATAATAAATAAATATCCTTGGACATTTTACACTGCGCCTCTAGTCCCAAACTAAGCAAAGCTTGTAGTATGGGTACTAGACAACGCGAACGGATAAATAAACATACTTAAATACTTTTCTTTTTTGTAAATACATACATATTATACATTGAAAACACCCAGACCCGACAGATTTTCAATTTCTGCCCGGCCGGGAATCGAACCCGGGACCTCTCGGCATAGTAGTCCGTTCTGAACTACACTACACCAAACGGCCGACTTAGGCTGTAGGAAACCTGTAAGGTTTTGGAAAGTAGGCAGCCATTTTGAAATAAATCAACGATATACAGCGGACATCTAAATGAAATCCAATTATGTGTCTTGTACAATAACACCTACGAGTAATTACAAATTTATAGATGACTCAGCATTTAGGTAGGTACCTTGATATGCCCTTCACGAAACCTTGCTGCCCCATAAGCCGTCAATTCTGCCCTTCATCATAGCGAGAGTTATCAATACAAAAAGTGGATAGACTGTCGTTTAACCTCTATTGTTACTTTTAACATTGAATGTTAAGAAATAACTTGAAAAATTGTCTTTGTATTATGTTAACTATAATGCCATCAAGTTTCTGTTTCTACTGATTGTGGTGTCGATTACAAAACCTGGGATTCGGCCAAGTAATAATAGATATAGAAGTACTAATAAACCTTAGTGTTTGAGTTCATAGTTCAACAGAAAGCGGAAAAAAAACTGCTTACTTCCTACCTGTAAATAATTGTTTTTCTCTTGTTTTATTTTTAAGGAAAGTTTACTTAATTTATTTTCAATGCGAATAGTAGTTCCCGAATTTGGACATTATAAGTCTAGTATACCTTCTTATAAGGCCTATGTTACCTGCAAAACTTCTGAGTAAATTTTTATTTTGTTCACATTATTTGACAGCAAATTACCTGAACAAAATCTGGGGCACATTTTACTTAGACTAATAAAGTGAAAGATATGTGGCATGACCTCCATATAATACGAGAAATCTCTCATAAAAAATATTCACTGAGCTTTCCAATTAACTTCGAAATTGGGTCACATTTCGTATTAAACAAGGAAATCAGCGTTTACGATGTGGAATATAGCGTGTGGAAACTCCAACTATGAACTAAAATAAATATTTTTATGACTCCAAAGCACTGCGAAACGAACCGAGTTTTTATTACTTGGTGACAAACAGATGGCGCAACTTCTTTATTCGATTTTACTTTGTAAAATACTGGATTACTTTAATTTTCGTTTATGCAAATCCTAGATGCATAAATCTGGCTTATTAAAGTCTAAGCTGTGTAAAGTTAGAACTTGCTTAATTAATCAGTCGAATATTAAAGTCTCGAAATACTCGTAGAGGATAATGTCCAAACAATGAGACTAAGTTTTAGTATTAAAACTCTGAGGGTGACTGGACTTCTAATATTTAGTAGGCTTTAATACTCGTATCTGACGTCACAAGCCTGGTGTAAGAATCTATAAACCACTATAGATTAGCCACCATGCTTTAGAAAGAAAATTTCAAAATTCATAATGATTGTACTTATTCTGGCACTAATTAAGAATATTCTACTCATAACACGAAAGCGTTTAACTTAACTGCTGATGCTGTATCCTAAACGACCAATCACTCGAAAGTATAAGTTATTAAAAACATCCGAACTTTGATAGCAGTCTAAGATCTCTCATAAGTCACGAGTTTTATAATTTACTTTACTGTTCAGGATAACCAAACCGTCCCGTCACTCACATCGGCGGTTATTCTGTGCTGTTTTAAATCCAAAATTGTCGTAAATTTTCTGGATTTCAAACTACTTTCATTCAACCCTGCACAAAGCAAACAAAATCGATTAGGGCAAATCCGATAGATGCCTTCCCAGGAACAGCGCTTGTTAAATAAAGTTCGAGCCCTTTGGTTTTATGGAGGCAAGACAAATATTTATACGCCCCTGTCTTATTGCCAGCGATATTGACTAAATACGATACGAAGATTAAACTTCAACTCGGATGTCTTCAGTTGCCAAATAAAATGGGAGTTCCATGATGACTGAAGTTTGGAACCAATATAGTTCACTTGACATTATTGTTTGGTTAATAGTTTACTGGTAGCCGTAGTTTTAGGTCTTCATTATTATGTGTTCTATTAAAACTTTAATTTTCGTTTATGCTATAAGTATCTATAATAAATTAGGAAGGCTTGCCCCAATTTTGGAAATTCACTCTTAGGGTAAAAAACATTATAACAAATTTTTGAATACATCAAATATCAAATAATTTACATCCTCGAAGTATGATCGCATACGATAGCCTACCTAACTACCAATTATTACTTTGATAGTAAAACATCGTCAATATTTGAACTAAATTTCCTTTGAAAATATTTTGCCACTACTCACGCTATCTATCGGCCCTTACCGCATTCAAAATAACCAACACTTCGAATTCGAAAACATTCGAGCGCCATGAAGATCACAGAAACCAACCAACTTCCAAGCTGGATCCTTCTTCTCTAGCTATAGGGGTTACTTTAGAATGGACGTGTATATCACTGCTTATCGAGATTTTAACGAAGGCGAGTGCGTTCGACATCCTTGAGAGGGGTCAAGGGGGATACAGATCCCCAGAGAGGGGGTCAGCATCCTGTCCGACACACGGGCTCAGTTCATCCGTCTAACGAGTCACTTCGAAATACTATTTTAACTTGCTCTCATTTACGGCATTCAAACTTTACTGAGCCGTAATCCTAACTACCCAATTTCAACTCCCAAAACCGAGACGACTCTCTTTAGACTTTATGTTTGTTATAAATACCAGAGATACTAAAACTTGTTTCATTCCGCTTTTTAGGGTCACCCGAAAACCGTGAAGATTTATTCGCGTAGTTGAGAAAAAACGCGCCTCCGCTGATAACAAGGAAATCCCCGAAAAAGTATTCAAATGAAACCGTCAGATAAAAATCTCTAAAAGGTACATCGTTCGCCCGCGTTATCTCATCCAAACTTTGAATGCACAAAAGGCTATAAAGTTGGACAAAAAACAAAAGCAATACAAACTTTGCCACTGAATAAAAATAACGAAATCATCAAACCTAATTCATTTTCAAAAGTGTACAAGTCAGTAGGAATTCTTTTAAGTATACGACACGACTTCGATCTTATCTTTGAAACATTTCGAAACTGTTTTAAGAACAAATTGAAATGTGCTGCTCATATCAGTACTTATTCTAAAAGACTGACGTGATTCTTAGAGACTACTTACAAAGTCTTAAAAGCGAAATGCCATGCGAAAGTTGAATGAATTTTTGAATCTAGAAGTTTCAGCTAATACGAACTGAGAGTCTCCAGTAAAAGCAAAGTGGAAAAAATAACTTGTTGTATTCACGAGCCCTCTTAGCATATAAACGTATTCGACGTGACAACGATGCCGGCAGTCGTCGGTTGTAAACCCCGTCCGGAGATAATACAGGCCGAAATAAAATTAAAGAAAAAAAAGTATGAAAAAGGAAAAACTCGCGAGCAACAATGGGCATTCTCCGCGACAAAACACATTGCCAGGATTAAAGGAGTTGAGGAAGTTTCGTTGTTCGCTCTAAAAGGAGAGATGAGACGGCGTACAGACAAGAAAAATCTCTTAAAACGTTCGGAGTTCATCGCGATCTGTCTGGGATGGGCTAGTCGTCTGCGGCTGTACCGTGCCGCATCGAACTGCAATATACCACTACCTGTATGACGTTTCAATTCTATTTCTAACCGCCAAAGCTAACAACCGAAACGTTTCAAGATGTTTTTACGAAGCGAATTCTCGAGAACTACGTCTCGTACTCTTCATTATTTACTAAAGGTTTTTGACGGTGTGTTGGAAAAGTTTTGCTGACTAAAGCCTTATACTTATTACTCGGTTCATGCACTTTTGACTTTTATAGACACGCAATGTCACTTCGAGTGAATCAAATTTTTTCTATAATAAATTCAGAGAACGTTGCTTTATAAATGTAGCTACACTACAACTATAATCCGGGCCTTTTCAAGGCGAGAGTGAATAGGCACTTACAGGGCAGATATGTACCATCCTAGACTGCATCTCACTTAACACAAGCTGCGATTGCAGTCAAATACCTGCCTTGTCATGCATAAAAAAACACTTTGCATTTGAGAAGTACGAGTATTTACTCATGTTTATCAAAAAATACAACCTTCAAGACAAGTTTCACGATATGAAAGCTGTTTAAAAGCAACAAATATTTCAATTAAAAGCGGATGCACAATTCAATTACACGATGATCACCTCAAGTTCCGTGCGAACTCACCAATTTATCGAATTCTCGACTACAGCAGAAAGCATTTATAAAGAGAACAAAGGTCACTCCGGCATAGATGAGGCCCATTAGGGTCAGTGCACACGGGCCCAACGCGCCCGAGCTATGCGCAGCCCGCCCGTGAAAAGAATCTCTTTGTGTTGTTGCCATTCTATTAGTTTTTCCAATTCCAATTTCAACTTCTGCACTTTTTTCACACAAACGGAATTCGGGAATCGTAGGTGAGGACTCATCGGAACACACTTCTTAAATGTTATATTTACGTAGTGTGTACGTTGTTATGCAGTGTGTACGACGCATTCCTTGGATCGCGCGCTTTTCATTTGTCTTATTTCTTTTGAAGTCTCGTGATTCCACGGTTGTTTGCAGCCAAAGTTTGCTACTACCACGGCTGAGGTAAAAGAATTTTCCATTAAAAAAGGACAACGGATCAAATTGCTTTCAGTAAACAATTCTTTTAGTTTAGTCTCTTATTGGTTTTATCGGACGTGCGTGTCAAATACTTTTCGTTTCTTCATTACTTGTTTCTTTCTTTTTAATCAAATAAATAATAGAAATACCTCCGATTTCCGAAGTCCGATAGAAATCGTTTAATCTGGCTTCAATTGGAAAATTTTCTTAAATCCAACCCGGTGTACAGAGTAAAAGAAAAATATACAGTGGAACATAACGCGGAGCGTATTGCTTAAACATTTTTTTCCAGTCTCAGGCAAAATACTTTCAAGCTCCAATAAGAAATCTTAATTCAAACTTCGCCGACTCAGGAACACCATTAATGCGGGGTTTTAAAAACGCAGAACTTGGGGCAGTTCTAATAAATAACAGCGCTAAAAGCGTTCCTTCATTTGTATCGCTTAAACAGGAGTGGTCCCAACACAACTCCTTGTGATACGCCGATGTATTATTTGGTCGTTTGTGGTTTAACTTTTGGGACTTTTTTTACATTTGAAGTTTATTCTTAGTATATTTTTTACAGCTATTTTAAATTTTATAATTTAAGTTAAAACACATTTAGATTTTGATAATTATGTAGGTATCTAAAGCTTCCCAGAGATTCTGAGCGCAACGTAAACGTTCGAAAATTCACAAACGTTTTAAAAACGTAACTTATTACTCTTGTTTAGAATTGAAAAGTTTCGCGAAAGTACGTGAGGTGTGAGCCGAGTGAATGGAAGAACGAATGGGTACTTAACAGTTCTTTTGCGTCGGAATCTTTTCATTCTGAGATTGATGTCGTCGATTCTAGCGCCGGTGATTTGTGTCTCGTAGTAAATTGTGCATTTTGAATTAGGAATAACATTTGTCAATGTTTCGACTGCTTTCAACGCGGTGTAATTTAACTGTAAACAGAATACGTTGTGTTTTTGCGAATGTTATCATTTCAACGTGTTTATTACTAACAATTTTGAAATAAGGTGAGCATTTGTAATTTTGGTTATAACTTTGATAAAGTTTCATACCATCTCTTCTTAGAATTGGAATCGAGTTGCTCACACCGTTAAAATGAATTATCTCACCGTTATATACAGCTAAAACAACTTTCCCATCCTCGCACGTGTACGAAAGCACTTTTAGTCTCAAATTGCAGCGTTAACCTGTAATAAGTCTTTCATTCATGGCAGAAATTGTCAAAATTAAAGGAAGGCACCGCACGGCCGCGTAATTACAATGCCTGCGTCTAATCCTGAAGACTTTTAATTGAAGTGCACAGTTTACTGGACACGTCAGCTAGAAAGTTATAATTAACGGGTGGGCAGTTCACCCCGAGATAATTTAGGGTTTGACAGGAGCGCAGGAAAGGCTGCCGGGCAAAAATGACCACCCCCCCCGCTGGATGGGTTAAAGAAATTAATTTCAGCATCAGCGCGCAGCCGGTAGGGAAATTATAAAGGAATTTGCTAAGAGTTTATTATGGCGCGCTTGGTAATGAATATTTTTGACAAAAAATGTGGCAGACATGAAAAAAACATCATTATGTCTGTATTAAAATCCATATATGTATCTGTATTAAGTATCTAAATATCTAAATGATAACATTATTGTAATTATTAGCCTCTATAAATACCGGTAATTAACGATTTGTTATAAAATTAAAACCTCCTCTAAGTCTTCACAACTCGATTTTCGAAGCCCTTGTAATCCTATTTTTGGCATGACAAAGAGTTTACTCATAATTCAATTAAAATTTGTTTGCGACCTCTCATTTATTAACAATTTCTTAGGTAACCAGTTTAACTCCAAAGTTAATTGATTAATATTCCATCATTCCGGCAAACTGAGGGCAAACATGTTTAATTCAAACTCAACTTAGTACAAACACTGGCTCGAATTTATTGCTGGTCAAATCAAATCAAATCAAATCAAATATATTTATTTTGCGAACATGGGTAAATGTAGGTATTACAAGTATTTTAGTATCTCCATCTTCCACCTTTTGGCATGCAAAATTATAAATCAAACTTATCAAATTTCATTTACATAAAAAATAATTTTCACTTAAATAATGTCAGATCAATCGCAGTCATATTATAATTGAATAAACATTCTACATTACATTTAAACATAAAATAATAATAAAAAAANCAAAGGTCAAACAAGGTCACGCCGCCGACGCCGCCGCCGCCGAGGTCAAAAAGTCGGCGCGCCGCCGCCGGCCAATTTTATATCGGCGCCCACCTCTACTACAAGGTACTTCCCGTGAACTCAGAATCTTGAAATCGGCACGGCACGAAGCAACGTTATATAGTACAGATAAAGGAAAAATTGCGAAAATGATAAATTTGAAGTTACATAAAATATTAAAATATTATTTTTGCTTACATGACATAAAATATTTTTTTAATAATTATAAACTTACTACCTACCCTTTTTCACATGAACGCGTAGAGATATTAAAGTTGAAATTCATATCAAACACTTCTTAAATCTAATTGCCTCTAAACAGTGAAAATCAATGTGATAGCTACAATTCACACCTTTTTCAGTCACCATTTACAGATTTGGTTCAAATTTAAGACATACTTAGTTATTTTCAATCAGATATTTTCTGAATGATGACTATAAAATGTTGTAAATAAATAACTTTAATAAAAGAACTTTTACAAGGTACTGGCCTACTATTTTAGTTATATAATAAAATAAAAAATATTCACTATGTTGACTCTCTCGAAATTACCATAACTATGATTGTTCTAAACTGAACGGTTTGCGCGAGATTCACTTCCAAAGTATTAAAATGTGTCCCCTCTCTGTAAGTTCCAAAATAAGATAATATTAAAACTAAAAAAAATATATGATGTGCATTACGCATTACCATGCAATTGATTTGAACGATATCTAGTAAGTAATTTGATTTAATACGTCATACCTAAATTGTAAACCGCTACGTTTGTACGGCGGAACCCTCAGTGTGCGAGTCCGACTCGCACTTGGCCGGTTTTTTTAATCGTAAAGCGGACACATAACATCACCAGTTCATCATATTTTCAGCAAACTGTAAAACTAACTCAGTTTCAGGACTAGAATAACAAAAAGTATGTCTTGAAATTACTAGTTTCCAGTCCACTACCCGTAGACTTGCATGCTTTTATAAAGTGTTTCTGCCACGGAAATGTCAGGAAATTCTATTTGCTGGTACCAGGAAAATATCCGGGGCGTAAGTGCACGTCAAAGATCCGGATTGAATCTGTCGCTCTACCAATTTTTGAACGGGGCGGATGCTTTTACCCGGGTCTTTGTGTAGAGGCGTGCGCCCGGACGCATCCTTCCGGCGCACATTTTTCTGATTTCCTTTACTTTCCACAGTATTTTATTAGTCTAATATTTATTACAATATACTTACACCGCTAAATTTTTATCACCGAATTTGGGTATATGAGTTATTGATACTGACTGATCCTATTTATGCAAAAAAAAAGTTAAATAAAGTTACTCAAAATTTCATCCCAAAATTGGTAATTTATGGACACACGCATCGCTAGCACTATTTACGTAAGATAATGTAACATTTATCAGAACTCAAAATTACTTGAAGTTAGCTAAGTAAGTAGTAATTAACACTGGAAGCGTGGTCGAGGCGTGTGTGAGACAGACAGATCGGGCAATGTGCGAGCGCATACGACTACTCTAGCGAGCAGCGGAGTGCACCAGCTGTGACACGTAAAATACGGACTAAAGAATCTATCTATATGTTACGGCTAAAGATAGTTGTGAACATAAACTTAAGATTAGCCGGCTAAACATAAGTTTATCTTCGAGAAGCAGCTAAAGCTCGATAACATGTTAGTTTGCGTCGTGATATTCCATCTTTAGCCGGCTAATGTGCACATTAGCCAAAACGAAACGGCTAAAAATGTATTCGATGGGCGCGCCAGGCCCNAGTCTCGCAACTCAGTTGTTCTACGGTAAAAAGTTGTGAGATCCATGTAATACCAAGTCCAGGCCAGGAAATCTTTAACGTTTTACATAAATATATTGACTTGGCCATCGCATGAAAACACGTGTAAATTAAATTATTTAGTGCGATGGCCAAGTCAATAATTTATGTAAAACGTTAAAGATTTCCTGGCCTGGACTTGGTATTACATGGATCTCACAACTTTTTACCGTAGAACAACTGAGTTGCGAGACTTGGTTTTTTTGACAAGTATTGTTTTTGATGGGATTGTGTTTGCGAGACTCAATCTTCTGACTTGCATAGCGATTGGTCTCTTCGCAAAGCAAGTCAATAAACTCCACGTCAAACATCTTGTCAAATATGGCAATTGGACTAGAGTTTTCTGTCACCTCAAAAGTCGGTCCAGGTGTCCCAGTAAATTGTTCTCGTCGACTTAGCGCATCAAAATGGATAGAACTAGGTTTTAACGCCATCTATGATTCTTTCATAAGATTATAGTATACTACAGCTGTGGCACAGATAAGTTACCGTTTCCGAACGCTTCGAGTTTGTGACACAGTAGTGCCACTGGACAGTTTACCGTAAAAAAAAATAATGGCATAGGTAGGTACTTAATCATATCTATGACTGTACATAATACCCGCGGACAGACAAGTGGCAAAGCTGGGAATCGAACCCTAAAAAGTATACTCTGTTACCGACTTTAACCTTGGTTCTTTTTAGGGTTCCGTATTGTGTATTGATGAAGTTTGATTTTGAATTTCCTTGTTATTAATGTTTGGCAATCATGTAATTAATACGAAATGTTATGAGTTTGCATGATTTTATTAAAAACCTGTAAATATTGGACACTACTCAGTAAACATAAGTTACAAAATATTTAACATAACTATATCACTCACTTGATAGTGTGATACACTATCACAGTTTAAAAATCATAAATAACTGGAAAAAATCGAACTGCCTGAGGCGGGAATTGAACCCACGACCTTCCGCTTGACGGGCGACTGCTCTTCCATCTGAGCTACTTCGGCTAAGAACTCATGGCTCGATTTTCACCCGCGCCCGCGTCGGTTGCGGGCAGCTTCTGTAGAATGCAGATACTTATGTAATAATTAACTTTTTAAAAAAATAAAACCGACTTCAAATGCGTGAACACAAAAAAAACTAAAAATTGAAAATATTGCGTATAAAAAAGTTCATCCCCAATTTTCCACCCTTGGGGGTGAAATATTTTCTTCAAATTCGCATGAAACCACCCTTTTGATAATACCTATTCAACAAAAAAATAATCGTTCAAATTGATTTATAATCGGCGGAGATATTGCGTATAAAAAAGTTCATCCCCAATTTTCCACCCTTGGGGGTTGTTTTTTCTATTATTAAATTTAAATGGGACCACCCTTGAGGTATTACCTATACGCCGAAAAAAAAATTGTTCAAATCGGTTCATAATTGGCGGAGTTATCGCGTAACAAACATAGAAAAAAAAAAAACATACGGGTTGAATTGAGAACCTCCTCCTTTTTTGAAGTCGGTTGAAAAGTAATGCACAACTCACGACGCGGTTTTAGCCCGCGCGTAAACCGCGTTAGGCACTGGATGAGCTCGTTGAAATTTTTATGTGTAATAGGAATGCTGTTATGATTGAGATGGAACTCTTAACGTTAAAAATTAAATAACTATCACAGTTACTTGGGTTATACATACAAAATACATATTATTATGTGAAACACACAATACACCAGTAAAAACTAAAACACATATAGAGTAAGTGCTAAAGTGGCATTATTTAATCCGTTACAGCTCAGGAGCCATGGCCGGACAACGTCAAGCTGTTCCAGCCGTACGAAGTGGAGCAGATACTGCTGCCGGATAACGCCAGCTGTCTAGCAGTGCAGGCTTTTTTGAAGGTATATAACATAATTATTTTATTTATTTTTTTAGTTAAATAACATTACATATTTGTAAGCTACTTAAAAAGCCCTCTATTTTGATACCCCACTCGATTCGGTTTAGAGAATTTTTTTTTAAAACATGGCGCCTAAAATCCGTCATTTTGATTTTTTTAAATTTGAATATAGCCAGTGTCACTCTCACGATTAAGACGAATCTAACGACACCTCTCAGAAAGTTTGACAGCGTATGCTTTTTTAGGATAGCTGCCAAAGCCACGAATACCCAAACTTCACAATTCACCAACATTATATCTTACATAGGAAGCATACGCTGACAAACTTGCAGCTTTTATAAAATGACGTAGGTCTGGCGTTTACTAGCTCTTAGTCTATAACTTCTTTAAACAATTATCCTTTTAATCCCCAGATGTGCAACCTCCCCTTCGAGGTGGAAATGCGTTGGAACGCCGAATTCATGTCGCCATCCGGCCGCGTACCTTTCATCAAATGCGGCGCCTTCGTAGTGTCTGAACTGGAACCAGTGGTACAGTTCGCGGCTAATAAAGGTAAATAAAGATTTTATTTCATACTATAGTCTGGTCTGCGAGCACGTAGAATTTTGTCCAATGACCCCAAGCAACCTATCCTACCTAACGTGCTCACAGATCGGGCTTTAGCTTTTGCCCGCGGCATCACCCGCGTGAAATTTCGTTCATAAATTATAACCTATATGTTAATGTGGGTTATAAACAATAATACTGTAGTTTCATCAAAATCCGTTCAGTAGTTTTTGCGTGAAAGAGTAACAAACGTCTATACATCCAAACATCCAGACATCCAAACTTTCGCATTTATAATATTAGTAGGAAGTAGGATAGCCTATATGTTATTCTGAGTTCTAAACAATAATACTGTAAAGTTTCATCAAAATCTGTTCAGTAGTTTTTGCGTGAAAGAGTAACAAACATCCAGACATCCAAACATCCAGACTATTTCCAGACATCCAAACTATCGCATTTATAATATTAAGTAGGATTAATAGGACTAGTGGCCGCCTGCTACTTCGTACGCGTAGACCCCGTTTTACCCCCTTAGGGGTGGACTTTCATAAAATCCGTTCTTAGTGAGCACCTACGCTCTAAAAGGAACCCCCATGCAAAATTTGAGACTCCTTGCACTTGTAGTTTCTGAGATTTTGTGATTAGTTCAATAAATCTATAAAAGCGAAAGGTCACTGATTGACTGACTCACTCATCACGAAATCTCAGAAACTACAAGTGCTAGGAGTCGCAAATTTTGCATGGGGGTTCCTTTTAGAACGTAGGTGCTCACTAAGACGGGATTTTGCAAAATTCATCCCCTAAGGGAGTAAAACGGGATCCACGCGTACGAAGTCGCGGGCGGCCGCTAGTTGTATATTATTTAAATTGTGTGAAACTTATGTTTGAACCAAATAAACTATTTTTCTTTCTTTCTTTCTTTCTTTAGGCGTGTCGCTGTGCGCTCGACTACCGGCTGAGGAGAAAGCAGAGATGAGGGCGTATATGAGCTTGATTACCAATGTGCTGGTGAACGCTGAGGTGAGTCTTATCTTGAAGGCTGTACAGTCAATGAATAGCACATCAGACTTAAGTATTTGATTGAGAAATCGCATTTATTGCAACGAAGATGCCACAATGTTCTAGCTTATTTTTTTACATTATAATGTAAAAATCACACACACCATAATATTAATCAGAGGTCAGAGTTTTATTGAATGTTTATACAATGAATATTTTTTCTACAGCTCTACATATCCTGGCTTGACGATGAAACGTTCAACGCCGTCACAAAAGTGCGCAACTCCTCAGTGTACCCGTGGCCTCTAGGCTGGATCCAGACGCGCGCCAAACGCAACGCTGTGGCGAAGCGGCTGAAAGCGCTGCATTGGCACGATAAGAGCTTGGAGCAGGTTTTGGCTGACGTAAGTAGTTTAATAAGGACTTTATTTTGTAGAATACACGATTCATAACGAACCAGTGGCCTCTCAGCTAGTAGACTAGTCGCAGGTGAAACGCAACGCTGTGGTGAAGCGGCTGAAAGCGCTGCATTGGCACGATAAGAGCTTGGAGCAGGTTTTGGCTGACGTAAGTAGTTTAATAAGGACTTTATTTTGTAGAATACACGATTCATAATGAACCAGTGGCCTCTCAGCTAGTAGACTAGTCGCAGGTGAAACGCAACGCTGTGGCGAAGCGGCTGAAGGCGCTGCATTGGCACGATAAGAGCTTGGAGCAGGTTTTGGCTGATGTAAGTAGTCAAATATGGACTTTATTTTGTAGAATACACGATTCATAATGAAACAGTGTAAGTACTTTCAGCTAAAAATAGACTAGTCGCGGGTGAAACGCAACGTTGTGGCGATGCGACTGAAAGAGTTACATTGGCATGATAAGAGTTTAGAACAGGTTTTGGCTGACGTAAGTACTATTCCCACCTCTCGTTCCCTCCGCTGCAACTCCTGTGTAGCCAGGATCTACAGCTTGACCGCCAACAACCCAACCAGTGAAGGCCAAGCTTGTCCCGGGGGAAAATTAAACTGTCATTGGACCCGTAATGAAATTAATCAGAAGAACGAAAACTTGAATTTTTTTTCATCATCATCATCATCATCATCATTTCAGCCATAGGACGTCCACTGCTGAACATAGGCCTCCCCCAATGCTTTCCATGTTGATCGATTAGTAGCGGCCTGCGTCCAGCGCTTCCCTGCTACCTTTACGATGTCGATCAATTTTTTTTACCAATGGTAAAACACTGGTACACTGGTTTTTAAGTGTTCAGCCAAAGGATGTCGCCCACTGCTGGACAAAGGCCTTCCCAAGGATTAGATTAGATTTACGAGTATGTTTGAACTTCATTACAATAATTTACTGACTGCAAATTTTCTGATTTTCAGGTCGAGCAGTGCTGTAACTCGCTAAGTCAAAGGCTCGGCGAAAGGGACTACTTCTTCGGAACGTAAGTCAATATATTATTTATTTCTTTTTAATATTATTAGAACTGCCATTCTGCCTAATTAGGGTTACGACTCATGTTGTGTATGTCCTCGATAAGTTAAGTCAAGTTATACTACCAGTGCATCGTCAGTATTTTGGGGGTGCTTAAGAGAATGTCTAATACGGTATCTCTCCAAAATCTAATGGTTTTGCGTACATCATCGCTATTTTCCAAGTTCTAGAAGATAATTATGAAACCATGATGATGCTACTAATGGGAGGAAGTTTTGTGTGTTCATTTGTTTCTCTCCCAAGATTACCTTTTTTTTTCGGAGAAAAAATGCGTTGAATTGCACCCTGCGGGGACAGGATAGGTTATGTGGGGCTCACCAAGTCAGAAGGACAAGGCACACCCACTAAAAAGACCCCGGTGCTCCGTCATTCGCCTTATAGTCCAGTAGAATTAGCTTTTAAATCGGAAATAATTCCTACAAAAGATTTTATTGCTTTAATGGCTTCATTGGTTGCCCATTTAGACTCTCCTAAGTTTTCGACTTCGACGGAGTTGTGCTTAAGTGGTGGGGGCCCCCGAAAGGGGCGCTTTTTCGGTTTTCCAGTTATACCGCGTAAAGGACTTACCCTATCGAAAAGTGGTCTTCCTGATGGTTGAAGGGCATTTAATTCTGCATTAAATAAGACCAAATTCATATGTTTTGAACAAACCGTTCTCGTGCAAATGTTCGGCAAAGTAGAAAATATGTGTATAATTAAGGCTAGGATTTACCGCCTCGATGCCGTGCATTTGTTTACCTCAGCCCCCGCACACCTCACACTGACACTCGCGCGACGCGTTGACGCCACAGTGTAAAAACAAACCGTAAGTTGGATGACGGTTTACGTAATCTTCAAATAGTTAATAAATAAATAATAAAATTAAATATCCTTCGACATAATATTTTAACACTGCGCCTCTAGTCTCAAACTAAGCAAAGCTTGTACTATGGGATATGAAAATACTTAAATAACATAAATAAATAAATATTATGGTTAGAAACCGTGCATAGTGCAGTCCACACAGCTTATGACCGCAGTCTGTGGAGGAACACTATCTGTGGTCGCGATCCTCATCAGTGAGGGACCGAGGAAGAAGAAGAATGGTTAGAAAACACCCAGCCCGAAACAAATATTATTATAATGTTCATGCACACAAATGTTTGTCAATCAATAATGTCAAATGAAAGATGATAATATTAAGTCAAACAAATACTTTTTACCGACAAAAATAGTAAATGATCACAAAAATTTAAATTCCATTTTAATATGAAATACTAATGTTCTTTTACATTTTGCTATTCTATTTAAGCAAATGACTCTAAATTAATCATTGTAAACCCAGAAATAGTAAACAATCCTCAAAACAACTTGCCTAGAGGTCCTCGTCTGACCTTTTAGAATTTTTAACTCAGATTCAAGCAGTAAACTTCTAAAATAATTATTTATGGTATCAATTAAATAACTGTATCGCCATCTAGTTTTATAATTCAGCATGTTTAAAAATTTGTGAAACATCAGAATTGATGACTCGCCTTATATTCTTTCATCATCAAAAAGTACCTAAAATTATCATCTAATTGTAAATTATGGCAACTATTTCCTCATAATTATTTGAAAATATAAGGCAAAAATGTTTAAGTTTTACAAAACTATGAAGAGCAGATATCTCGAAAACCATACAAGATATTATCGAAAAACTTGACTGATAAAAGTAGTAAATTAAATGAGTTTTCATTTTGTTGCAATAGTCATATCGCTAGGACGCATAGTTATTTATTTAGACAGTTTCTGAGATATAAGCGAAAAACCCAATAATGGGACCTTCAAAGGCTGCGATCGAGAACTTTTGTCATTCACTTAAGTTACAAGTGTTTTATAAGTTCGGCGATTTTTGTTTGTTAGGAAAAATGGATAAAAAAATCAAAATCAAAAATATTTATTCAGTTTAGACCACAAGTGGCACTTATGAACGTCAAAATATAGTAAATAATAAAAAAAAGAAAAGGTAGCCCTTATGGGGTACTATACATATGTCTCCTTACCTTTTGGGCCCTACCAGCGCTTCGACACAAACATATGGCAAGTGCTGAGAAGAAACGCCGGAACAAACTCCTTACGATCAAAGAATTTGAATCAAGTTTTGCTTATAAAATGAAATTAAAAGTGTTTGAAATGTTAAAAATGGACTTTGGTGAGTCTGCTGTGAGTGAATCAAGGGTTTACGAGTGGTAAAATCGTATCTAAGAAGACCATGAAGGCATAGAAGATGACGAGCGCTCTGGACGCACCAGCATATCAACAACCGATGAAAATGTGAAAAAACAGAAAGAAGTGGTTATGAAACACCGTCGAATCACAATTTTATTGGGGAAGATGCTGATGATGTTAGCATATCGTTTGACTCCATGCTATGAATATTTTTTGGATTTTTGTCGGTATGAAACACATGGCAACAAAATTGCTGAATTTTGAGCGAAAGTGGCGGCAAATTTTTGCTAAAACAATACTGTAACAATGTTCCAGTCTCCAAATTTACCAGAAATGGCTGTGTATGACTAGTTTCTATTTCCGTGAATAAAAATAACTTTAAAGGGTCATCGTTTTACAGACATAAGTGACATTAAACACGCGTCGCCGATCGATGTAAAGGCTATCTCAAAGATCGACTTTGAGAAGTATTTTGAGAATTGGAAGAAGCGCTAACACACGTGTATAATGTATAATAGGGACTATTTTAAAAGTTTAAATACTAATGTAGATCAATAAATAAATACTTTTCTGAAAAAACGAAAATTCCCGTTATTTTTTTAACAGATTAGTACATAGGGTTGCCAGGTCCAAAATCACAAAAGCCGGACTCTGTGCCTCATTTGGCCGCACATTTTACTTTAAAATTAGTGTCATAACTCACGAAGTACTATCATCATCGGTTGCCCAACATCCTGATGCGTGCGCATGATATTATTCCGTAGCTCGGATTTCTTTCGCATAAAAAGCCTAACAAAAGCCGGACAGGCTGGACAAGACAATATTTGGCCAGACAAGACCGTAAAAAGCCAAACATGTCCGGCTAAAGCCGGACACCTGGCAACCCGATACATACATATACAGGGTGTTACTTTGCATTCTTGCCATATTTACAGAGGTTACTATATTATTGATACTGAACACAAATCCGTAAAAAAATAATGCCCGAAAAATTTTTTTTTAATCTTGAGAATTTTATTTTATCGACAATCTGTTAAACACACCACTAATTATCGTAACGCATGCACATCACTTGTTGGCGATGGCGATGGAGACATTTTTACTTTTTATTGTATTTTTAAATACCCAGATTAAATACCTATCTATTGCAATCTATTGTCTTTAAAATGTCTTTTTGACACTTGTAAAAAACTGAGAAATCCATCAAACACAAATCACGTTATAAATAATACAAAAATGAGTGAAGTGTATTCAAACAACGAATAATTTAATCAAAATGGTGCTTGGAGTGTCTGCAAGACGTCGTAGACGAAATGCTTGATGACATACCCTTAGCATTACACCAAATGCTCTACTACCAGCAGGATGGTGCTCCCCAACAATAAGGACGTCAAGTGCGCGAATAATACGTTTGGTGAACAGTGGATTGGACGAGGGGTCCAGTAGCTTGGCCACNGTCCAAAATCACAAAAGCCGGACTCTGTGCCTCATTTGGCCGCACATTTTACTTTAAAATTAGTGTCATAACTCACGAAGTACTATCATCATCGGTTGCCCAACATCCTGATGCGTGCGCATGATATTATTCCGTAGCTCGGATTTCTTTCGCATAAAAAGCCTAACAAAAGCCGGACAGGCTGGACAAGACAATATTTGGCCAGACAAGACCGTAAAAAGCCAAACATGTCCGGCTAAAGCCGGACACCTGGCAACCCGATACATACATATATAAATGATGTCATATTAATCAAATTTACTAAATCATAATTATTTCATAATAACCGGTAATTATTCATAATTTTTATCACATTTACCGTAACATATAAATCAGGAGGACAAGTCATAATAAATATTGTTCTTTATTTGACGCTTTCTTTGGAATAGTTAAGTGGCATTTAAAAGAAGGCGAATTAGTATATTAGAACTTTAGAAGCCTTTTATATTCCCGTGGCTTAGTTTTAAAATCAAGGTTAGATACCGTGGAAAAATAATAATAATAAACAAATTTATTTCTGTATAAAAACAGCCTAAAATATTATTATATCAGAGGCTTGACTCACAATTTCCCATAAATAAATTAATTTTAACTCATTGGTTTTATTTTGGAAAATGTACTATGTATCATGATTGAAAATTCTTAGCTTTCTCCAGTAATACTGATATTATTATACTGTGACTCGCCACCCGCCAGACAGAGGCGATTTTGTCAAAAATATTGACAAGTCGCGAACTGTCACAGGAATAAAACTGACACGCGTCCGTCCTCCGTAAGCGCCACCGCGCGACTGATTAAGATTGTCCAAGCCGTCATGGCCGATTTTTTCACATTTTTTCAACATAGTAACTAAATAAGACGCAATAACAAAAGTTTGAAAAGTTGTCGACCTAGAAAATACAAAGTCCTATCTATTAGCATATATTTTAAGTGTAAAATGTTAAAAATGAATATATGAGAGTAAAACAAAAAAGCCGTCGACGTACTTCTTTGGGATTTTTTTTTATCGGACAAACTATGCAATATCGTGTTTTGGAAAAGTTGTCGCCCTAGTTAAAGACATTAACTTACTCGTACAATTTTTTGTTTGCTAAAATATCTTTTCATTTAGAAGCTATCTGCAAACAAAATCGGTCAAAAATCGACAATTTGGGAAATCATGGCCTTAATGACCCTCTCCACGTCCAATGGCTCGTTACCCGCAGGCTTCCAAGTCTTGAAAAGGAGCGCCTCAACCAGTGTAACCCTATCAAGGCATACGAGCTGGATTCGCCGATCCTTGTTCGTCCCAGCCGTTCCTTAACTGCGGTTGCTGCACCTCTTCCTGGCACTCACCTGAACGACTCTGTGTTACCTACTGTGGCTGCCCCTCTTCTTTGTATCCTCCTGCACGACTACGTTGCCTAGCCGTATGCCTGGTCTATGGTTTGACGCCACAAAATCAACCTTTTTTCCACCTTTATTCCTAACGTCATAAGACCCATGGAAGATTAAGTATTTCTTGTAGACAGAAATAGTCGGGATTCAGAGCACCATAGAACTGCTTAGAGCCTGTATAGAGCACTACGAAAGCCTTGGGGCACTAAAAAGTCCCCAGATGACTTAGGGTGCCGAGTAGCGCAGTCGTCAGTGAGTTAAGGATTTTTAAAAGACTATCTAACACGGACTCTTCCTAAATATGATGATTAAGCATACACCATCCCTATTTTACAAGTTCTAGAAGATTCCATCCTTTCATGAATAAGTGTCTTCAAATACCCCCATCCATACCAGTAAAAAGGCAAAGTGGTCACTGCCGCTTCAGTATGACTGTGCCAACAGTTTTTAGTACTTTGAGGATTCTAAGGTTGTCTGCTGAATATCCCATCTGTCTCCCAAGTTCTAGAAAATTCCTCCCTTTTCTTTTGAACCTAACCTAACTCATCCTGTCTTCTAGCAGAATCCACTCTTATTTCTAACGTCATAAGATCCTATTTCCACTCCTCCCAGTCCGACCCCGCTAGACGCGCTAGTCTATGGCCACGTGAGGGCGCTGCTCTCGGCAGCCGGGCCCAAGGCGGCTCTGATGATCAAGCCGATCACCAGCTCGCTGCTGCGGCATCTGCTGAGGATGGTCAACTTGACCAATATGAAGTTGTCGGTGCGTTCGTTGTATTTATTTATTGAAATTCGTAATGTATGGATGTTCTGTAAATAGTGGTGTATTGTAGGGTAGGTATTAGTGTGTAGATTTATTGTACAGTCAGAGTCAAATAGTTCGTGGCGCCCAGAGTAGCCAAAAAGTTCGCAAAACGTCTTTGTTACAATCGGAATAAGGATGTGATAACAACTTTTTGGCTACATACTTTGAGTGTCACGAAATATTTGATGATGACTGTAGTAATATTGGTAATTTTAGCAAAATCAATCGCAAAAAGACGCAAGTCGCATTTCTATAATAAAATGTTTAGATTTTACCAAATTAGGGCATCAAGTAGTCTTACGGCCGAATACTGAAACACTACTCAAATCTGTCACTCAGCTGACGGGCTCCTAAATTTAAGTATCCTTCAATTTTAAATGGTATTCTCAAACGCTACTCAACGGATTTGAAGCCGTGATCAGCTAAGCAGCTCTCAAATGTTTACATAATGGCAACATTTACCAAAAAAAGTATGTTTTCATTTACACAAATGATAACTTTACGTCTTTTATCCATTACACGCAGCATCGTTTGGTTATGTATTGTCTTTTATGGAAATATACTCAATCAACTTAACATAGAACAGTTTATTTTTAGTTTCTATTATATATAAATCTCGTTTTATCATATAAAAATATTAATGCTTGCATTTTTATTTAATTAAAAAAATAATTTTAAATATGATACTTTTTATTGTTGAAATCTATTAAGTGGCGATCGTGGACCGAAACGTAACCACAATTGACATTTATCATTGTTGACTGACAGAGCATCAAATTGACAAATCAACAACTCTTGGAAATGCTGCTATGCGATGTCCCCTTAATCCTCAGAAATAGGCATGTTTATGTAAAGCGATTTCATAGCAGCTATTTTGGTTGTTACTTCGTGCACTATACGATGCACAGTTGGCTGTTAGATGTGGAAGATATCACCTAGTACACGTTCATAACTTCCCGTTGCGTAGAACAGTAGGGTTATAATAAGTATTTGGTCCACTGGTTGTATGGCATTTGGTGAGGGGTTTCAAAGAGCTTCCAAATTATGAATCCAGAAACAACACCGTTTCTTTAGAGACGCGGAACCTCGCTCGGAATTGCATGTCATTATAATAATATTTTTCAATAGCGTTCAGCATTATTGCGTTCCTGCGATTAGATCTAGGTATTTCCTCAAGGCTCGAAAGAAATGATAACGATGACACACATTATTTACCACTATTTAGGTCGATTTAGGTATAAGAATAGGATTTAAGGTAGGATAGGATACCGCGCAAGCACTCTCAAATTTAACAGCTGCTTAAGACGATTTGACAGTTGTTTGAGTAATGCTTAGCGTTGAATGGCGTTTCAGTATGCGAAAATTCATTTAAGTGGCGTTTGAGTGCAACTTAATTTGAGAGGTGCTTAAAAATTGAGAACTGCTCAGATATTGTTTTGAGTATGCGAAATGTAAGTTTAGGAGCTGCTTAACTATTTGAGAAGCCGTCAAATATTTAAATGGCGTTTCAGTATTCGGCCGTTAATCCGGCACTGATAGTATTGTCATAATGGATTGAACTGTTCACAAAGCGCTATCGATAGTATTGACACACGGCTCAATTGACACGTAGATAGTTTTGACACGTGGCGTTTCTATCGTTTTATACAGACACTAGTGACACGTGGTAATACTGTCGATACAGACATCCCGAATAGTTTTTGCTAAAACATCGACAACCAAACAATCGATACTCACCCACCACTACCCATCCCCAGTACCAAGAGGAGTACCTGATAACCCAAGCGTTCCAAATAACCCGTCGGCGTATGGAGCCAGAACGTACCCTGTCCGACCGCAGTACGAGGGTCAAACGGTCCAAGATGTCTCTAAGGAACGCCAGCAAGGAGAACATGTTTGGTTAGTTTCGACCTTATTGTAATGGGATAAGGCTCATGCTGGCAATATGTGGGACTGTTAAAACTAGCTTAGGATAGATCCCTTTAGTTTATACTAGCTTTCCGCCCGCGGCTTCGCCCACGTGGAATTTTGTCTGTCACAGAAAAACTATCCGCGCGCGTCCCTGTTTCAAAAACCGGGATAAAAACTATCCTAGGTCCTTTCCCGGGACTCAAACTACCTCTGTGCATAATTTCATCAAAATTGGTTCAGTGGTTTAGGTGTGAAAGCAAGACAGACAGACAGACATAGTTACTTTCGCATTTATAATATTAGTATAGATAGTAGAGATGCACCGAATGTAGATTGAACCGAATACGAATGTTCGGCCGAATATCCGGTTCAAAATGTACCGAACCGAATATTCGGCCGAATCATTCGGTTCAAATTTGATTAAAACTAAAATTACCGACTAATGTTGACTCTTAAAGTTTCTATTTTGTTTTTTTTTTTTTCATTTATGAACGGATGATATAATTTGTTTATTGTTGATTTTAAAGAATTTTATTTGACTTACATTGAATTAAAACTACAAATAGTTATGACAATTTCTAGTTCACCATTCACTAGCATACCTATATACATACCTAGATAGATATTTATTTAAAAAAAACTTGATTTTATAAACGTACCTACTAGCTTTTGCCCGCGGCTTCACCCGCCTAAAATTTAGTTTGTTACAGATCGTCATAAATTATAGCCTATATTATGTTATTCCGGGCTGGGTTATAAACAATAATACTGTAAAGTTTCATCAAAATCCGTTCGGTAGTTTTTGCGTGAAAGAGTAACAAACATCCACACAAACTTTCGCGTTTAAAATATTAGTAGGATTTGAATACTTGTGTTGGTTCCTTAAGATAGTACTAGTTATTTTTATTTAATTTTCAATTTCATAAAAAATAAATTTACCGTCAGTAAAGCAGCTTTTTATTTCACAATAAATAATTGGTACAAGTAGTGTCTGTTTTATTTTCAAAAACTGTAAAATACTTTCGCAATAAACTACACTTATTTAGTAATTTGAACAAAGCTGTTTATTTAAAAAAATGTTTTAATTGTTAACAATACTTTTAATATTCGGTAATTATTCGGCAATTCAACCGAACATTCGGCCGAATACGAACATGGGAAAAATATGCCGAATGTACCGAATACGAATATTCAACCGAACATTCGGTGCATCTCTAATAGATAGTATAAATTACACACAATTTTGCCCGCGTCCATTTAGGTCTGTCACAAGAATTTTAAGGAGCGTGTGTCTCCCTTTTCTAAATCGGAATAAAACTATCCCTTTTTCCCTGAATTTCAACTTTCAGATTTTTGACGTGCTATAAATACTTTTGAAACTCATGTGGGTGAAGCAGCGGGCACATGCTAGTATTTTTGTAATTTCCAAACTCCAACTTTATTCCTAACCCCAATATTTTTCATCCCAGGCTTCAAGCCGTTTGCGTCCAAACAAATAATAATAATGACGTCCAAAGAAGGCCATATCACCTGCGAATATGACGGTCCGAAAAAATACGACCAATATGGCGGTGTTTGCGAGCAAAACCTCGATTTATGCGCCGAAATAATCGACGAATTACTCAACAAAGTCGACGAAGTATCATCTGAGAGAGAATATAAACACGATTTCGAAGTGATAGTCTACCCTCATGAGAAGAGAGATGAGAAATTTATAAATCTAGACGTGAAAGTTAATGATTACCTTGATACGATTGAAGAAAATGATCTGTCGACAGAGACAGGTCCAGAAGATGTGCTACAGATTATAAACGATGATGACAGTGATGGTTTAGTGAATGATAAACTGTTAAGTACTGAAATAGTTGGAGGCGACAGAATCACTTGTATCAGCCCGGATATTACGGATTCTAGGTAATTGCTTAGTTTATGACGACCTTAGAAAGGTAGCAGAAGGGGCTGGATGCAGGCCGCTGCCAACCGGTCAAACTGGAAATCATTGGGGGAGGCCTATGTTCAGCAGTGGACGTCCTGTGGCTGAAATGGTGATCATGGTTAGGAAAGGGACTTATAAGATCACTTTGGTTGCTTGTACTTTTGTGCTAGGAGAGCTACTCTCGGAGATGACATCACCCCACCATGTACCTCGTCAGCGCAACCACGACCACTCTGACAAGAGTGCCCGACTAAGAAGAAGAAGGTTGCTTGTCCAGACTGGGGAGGGAATTGAAATTTTCCTTTAATCTAGCTTTAGAAACAATACTAGTAATCAGTTAAATCAGGCCTGTTCATCTCCGCGAGTTTACATCGAAAACAAAACACGCACGATGGCCCACCTACAGGATACTATTCGACAATGCCTCACATACGAGCGAACATTGACTCACGCACGCGTATTCTTGTGTATGATGGAAGAAAATAAAGAAAATGGTGTACTAAATACTGTGCAGTATTTAACTGCCCAAATAATAATAAAAACACAGAATGTACTTTTTTAACTTGCCTCAAGACACTGAGAGGTAAATAAGTAGTTAATATTATTCATGATAATTCATGCTAAATCATGTATTTCCTCCGCCATTTTCCGCAGTTTGGCACCTCACGTCACATCATTTTACCGAAGTCAGCCCTATAGCTTCGGCGCAGTGCCGATCACTGACGTTTGTCAACAAAATGGTGCTTGACTCTTTAGACAGGCTAAATTACACCATATTGTTAATGACATTAAGCATACATGTTATTAAATACCTTCGCGAAGTAAAACTTCTGTACGTAGTACTTATTATTATTCTGTGGTTAAATTTAAAATTTGTCACCTATCACAGGCTTGAGTTTGAATTCTTTGAATCTGTTTTGAGCTCTTTTTTGCAAAAAAATGCAGGCTTACTTTCAGCAGTTGACTGCCATTATCATCATCAGACTTGGACGAATAAACCACTGGACACGAAACCTACAAGATTTCTAAGGAAACACGATCAACCACTTTTTGCGGGGGGAGAGGTTTGACAATTGTCAAATAATGACATTTAGTGCTGGGAAAAGATCGTAAATTTTTATCGATAGTTATGTAAATGAATGAATGAATGAATGAACCTAACGAGATAAATGAATTATGGATTGATTTAATATTGAAAGTTTCTTTAATTGAAAGACTATAATTAATTATTGTATCGTGTTTATTATAATGCCATTGGTAAATCATAGGTACAAATAATATTACAAATTATTCATATAGGTAGGTAACTAGGTGAAATATTTTTTGGCTGTGTTATCATTATCAAATTCGTAAAGCAATAAACAAGTAATATTCTGTTACGATCGACTGCTAACTAGCTTTTGGTCTCAACAAATGTTATAATCTGTCTCACGTCACGGACAAAAGTTTCATCAATAGCCTATTTCTATACATTTCATGAAACACAATTTGATAACATTATGACAATGTATTGCTTTGTAGCGCTTGCAGTACGGATGCACTATCTGAGAATATTTAATTCTTATCTAATGTTGTTGATATTCTTATGTTTAGGTCATTCGAGAAGACCTCCTAGTACTTATTTCAGTTTTGAAGACGTCGGTATATCCTAACTTCATTGATTCCAGAGCAATTTCGCGTTTCCGCTGTAAGCTGGATATTATCTTTGGTCGAAGATGTGTACACAGGGTACCTATCCTGTTGATGAGGGGTATTTCTTTTAGGGTTTTGTGCAGAATCGCGGAATATCCTGTCTCCTTGTTTTGCTTTCATAGATCGTTTCCTTTAAGTCTTAGAGTGGGTGCTTGTGCTTCCTCCTGAATAATGAGGTCTAAATGTCTGAGATTCAGAAAGAAGTCAAGTGATGCCGATAGAGTGGTTCTCATACAACCCATGGCCGCTATGTTTGCTAGGCACTATGCATGTTGTCGATATGACTTGCCCAGTTCAATTTATTGTCAAGGGAGATGCTCAGATATTTCACCTGTGTTGGTTTTGTTTTGAAAAGTTCAGTGGCCTAATTCACGTATCTTGACAGTCAAGATCTCTCTGATGTTCAGAAGTCGTCCCATTGAAAAACAGTTGATGACAGGATGGACCAAATCAAGTTCCAACCACCCCGGTATTTCACTAAACGTGAGGGGATGACACAGATCTAAAAGGTTCCACCTCGGTATTGCATACCGAAAATAAAACCTGTTAATGAAATAAAAAATAATAATTGTAGTCATTTGGCGTATTTTTGTGATGACATTATTAATATTTAGATGCAATGAAAAGTTTAAATTGTATGTTCCATCTGTGTGGATCTCATCATCTTTTGTTTCATGTGACTAAAATAAAGCCAAAAAATCAATCAACATCAAAAATATTTTATTCAAATTTGACCAGTATTTTGATGTACAACATATTTCAAAAAAGGTGTAATTATTACTTACATTTACTGGTGTGCTTGTTTTGTATGTTCCATCTATGTCTATCTCATAATCTTTTGTTTCATGTGACTAAAATTATCAAAACAAAAAAATCTATCAAAATCTAAAATTAATTTGAATAATTTCAGTTTCAGTTTGTTTGGTATATCGATAAACTTATCGACATTTTTCAAGCCCTTTACGTCATAAAAAATGAGATGTGAATGAATGAATGAAACCTATAATCCAACCAAATTAAATATGCTACATGTTTTAAGCATTTACATGTACAATGAGTACTTTTTAAAATGACGTAATCATATTTTGTTTACATATCAAATTTTATTTATTTTACGAAAAAATAGCTACTATAATAGATTTAAACTGTACTTACGCGTGATAAGAAACATTTCTTGTCTGACAGGAATAATTTTTGCAATAAAGTACGGCGCATTTACCCATTTTTCGTGATATTTTTACTCTTCGAGAGCTGGCGTCATACTGACAAAGTGACAACCTGACAACATTTACCATGGCTAATTTAGCCATGGTAAGTGCTAGCGGGGTAAAGACGAAAACGTCACTCGTTACGCGTCCAGTGGTTTATTCGTCCAAGTCATCAGATTATTAAGTCTCCGATGCAGGAGCACAACCCTCGTAAAATTTACCAGAGGCATATGGAGGATTTGTCCTACACTCCCCACGCTGGCCAGACGGGTTGGGGAGGCCTGATGTTCGCATATTTGTCCCTTAGTCGCCTCTTACGACGTCCACGAGAATAGTGGAAGTAAATGAACCTATTTTACTCTGCCAGAACCATAAAGGCCTATTCAGACCTAAGCGGTATTCGCTACCGTCTGCGGCAGAGAAAACCCAGTCGATATGCGGTAATAATAGTGTTCAGACCTAAGCGGTATTCGCTACCGTCTGCGGCAGAGAAAACGCTCTAGCCGCGATACTTGATACTAAATACCTGAGCGAAACCCGCGCGGTATGTACCTCTACCCACAGCGGCAGCGAATATCGCTCAGGTTTGAATAGGCCTTAAAGACTGCCATAGTCTGGAATTATTTCTTGATTATTTCTCTTCCAGTAATCCAAAGAGTCCGAATGAGACCTTCATGACCACAAGCGGTGATAGAACTGAGTCCATGTCGATAAAGTCTGATTTGTCCAACTCCCCTGGTTCTGCAGGTTTTATTTTTTATTTCTTCGTATAGGTACAGTCCGGTCGCTGAGCACATAGAATTTCGTCTAATGACTCCTTATCGCTCGCTCGTAATTATATTGCTGTCGCGCTCGCAGACTCGTGGCCGCCTGTCGCACAGTCACGACTGTAATATAATTACGCGCGAGCGATAAGGATGGGTAGCTTGGAGTCTAATTCTATGTGCTCGGCGCGGCGGCTGGACTTTAGTACAAGATTATTTTTATGTTTTTGAGTTTTCGAAACCGGGACGTCTTAATTAAGTACCTGGTTCACCAGTCGATATACTTAGTGCCCTAAAAGGCATATTTCATCATCAGGTCATTTAGTCTCCACTGCAGGAACATGCCCTGCCTAATTTACTAGAGGCAAATGGAGGATTTGGATTACACCATTGCCCTTATTCACAAACGATGCATGCTTAAGTGAAGCATCAAATCGAACACACAGGGTTGAACAGAGCTCTGTGATTGTTTCGTGTGTCACCCTGTGCGTCCACGCGCACTGTGAGACCTCATAGTAATGTTTGTGAATACGGGCGTAAGTAACAAAGATTTTACAGTAGCAGTAAATGGATAAATTCCGACTATTTCATTGTATCTTTCCCTTATCAATAGACATTTGAAAATTCATTATTCCAATAAAAACACTGAATTTTCAGATTCGAAGTCGACCTTAAAAATGCCTAGCGCAGAAATGAGCGTTGAGAGTCTATTGGATTATTTACGAAAGAGAAACGCGACATTTAGTAGTCACCCTTCTATGGCAGATATTGACTAAGAGCCGTTTAAAACAAGAACCAAAATACTGTATCATGACGTTTGAAAAAGGACGCCTTTTTGTGATGTAGCGTCTTCAAAATGGCCGTCGATATGTGTGAAATTTTAAGTGTATTGTTACGATTTTGTAATAAATATTATAAATGAAGGAATGTGGTATTATTTGGTAGCTCGAATAACTTCTTTGTAACTTTACGACTTACATAGGCGTCTGAAATAAGTTTATCGCAAATCAAACTAGACAACTGAAGCTCTGAAATTATCATATTTCTTCCGAAGCACCTGTTGATAAAAGTGTGCTATTTCCTAATCAAATTATTGATTTCAAATAATCTCCACCTGGGTCGAATCGAACTTAGAAGCTCTGTATCAAGAAACAAAATAATCAAGAGGGCATAACGGTTTTGTATTTACGCAGAATGGCAATTCTATCTATTAATGTAAGTTTAATTTATTTCCTGTTATATTTTAGTGTATTATAGATAGAAATATTTCGTTTCACAGGGAACATTCTCGTAGCGTTCCCCAATATAACTTATTTCGGGAATGTGAAATCTACACATGACATTTATGTGCCAAGTTCATGCATAATTTTCAGAGTATTTTTCAGTAATATTTGTAACATAAATAGTTCACGAATTTTATTTTATCGCCATCAATATAATTAATTTTAGATTCATTCTTCCACCTCCTAAGCCCCTTTTCACACGTCCCGGTTGCCGGCTAACCGGCGCCGGGTATCCGGTGGTGAAGTGTATGGGCATGGTACGTAGCTTTCACATGTTCCGGCGTAATTAATCCGGCATGCCCATACACTTCACGACCGGGTACCCGGCGCCGGTTAGCCGGCAACCGGAACATGTGAAAAGGGCCTAAGAGTTAGCAGTATTTTTTTAATCAAAAGAAGGAGGCTGCATCTCAGTTCTCACCTGACGGAAAATGAGATTCATTTTTTCCGGTTTCCTCAACCACAGAAGTGTCTTAGGTCTAACCATCAACTGCCAAAATCTTTTACATTATGTATAATTTTTCTCTCCAGCCCGTCAGAGCTAGACGCTCTAGTCTTCGGCCACGTATTCACCATCATCACCACACGGTTACCTTGCCGTAAGCTGGCCGAAACCGTCCGCCGTCACGAGAGCCTGGTAGCTCTGGCCAAGAGGATCGACGAGCAATACTTCAAACGACCATAGCGTGAGGTTTTCAGGGACATTTCTACAGTCTTCAAAAGCCCCTGAAGTATCCCTGAAGTTTTGAAATAACGGACACTGCGTTAGTGATGTGTTTGTAAATAATAAATAAATACCCTACTTTTTAGGGTAGGTTGCTATGTCATTTGGCTTATTCCACTATTCCCCGTTGACAATCCCCGTCTATTATTATTAGGATTTTATATTTATCATTATAAGCTCCAATTGGCGTAACGGGGAATAGTGAACAAAAAGTTCACCAATCCCCGTTGACGGGGATTGTCAATGGGGAATAGTGGAATAAGCCTTTTATTTTTACAGCTATAGGCATTTTGGTATATTTGTAACGTTTTGTGCTTTTTAACCGACTGTAAAAAGGATAATTTTGTAACCGATCTGTATATTTACAACCGTGTAAATAATTCTTATACTTGATCCAAGGCCATCCTTTTTCATTTTGCAGTATAACATGAAAATACTTACTATTAAGCTTTAAATTTTAGCTTTCTTTGTAAGGAATGTTTTTCGGCGAATTACATACTTGTAATTATCACGTTCGAGCTTGTTATTGCATAATTTTGCATTTGTAAATACTTACAATAATATGGCTAAGTTGAGGTTTTATTTTATGGCAACATTCTCTGTGTTGCCCATTGAAGATTGATCATTTTCTCAATCTGTATTATATCTATTCTAGTAGAAATCTTAATGTAAGTACTGTAGATTGCTATTCGAAGTACGGACGACCGCACATCAAGCTAAAGTCTAACGCCCGTTACTATGAGATCTCACAGTGCGCGTGGACGCACAGTGTGACACACGAACCAATCACAGAGCTCTATCAACTCTGTGCGTTTGATTTGCTGCTTCACATAAGCAAACATCGTTTGCGAATACGGGCGTAAACCTATGTTTAGCTAGATTAAGATTTAGCATCTTATCTCTTTATAATACAGGCTATTTTGCAACAAAAATATACTTAAGTAGTCTGATATGTGAAGTCGACTGTACATAAAAATATACTTACCTATTTGTAATTTGTAGTCTTTATGATAAGTATTGTAGTATGTATAGAAATAGTCCTCGTAAAGGTAGCACGAAGGCGCTGGATGCAGGTCGCTGCCAACCGGTCATTATGGAAATTATTGGGGGAGGCCTATGTTCAGCTGTGGTCTTCCTATGTCTCAAATTATGATGATAGAAAGCTCCATATCGGAGCCTAAAAACGAAATTGATATAGATCGGTTCATCCACGAAGACGCGCCCCACAAATTTTTGGTCTCGGTCGCGCGGGGTGCGGGGAAAATGATCCAAGCAATCAGAGCGTCATTATTGTAGTTGCGTGTGCACTCATTGATAATTTAGCGTGTACCGATCACACTCAAACATTAGCGGAAGAATGGTGGGGCGCGTCTTCGTGGATGAAACTATCTATAATATAATAACTTAATAACTCAAGTACTATATCAATGCATGATTCAAATCAAGTATTCGAGTTACAGAAAGTAAAAAAAAAAAGATCTATTTTTGTGACTATTGTATTTATAGTTATCGCTGCAATGTGCAATGCATTAAATAATAATAATAAATATCCTATTTCTTTTGGTATTAACGTAGACTTTAAGATTACTAATTATTATTTGTAAGTTTTAATCAAATATAGTGTTGGTATAATAAATTAAATATAAGCTTGTAGAAGTAAGTGATGAGGTCATCAAAATTGAGAAAATACTTAGGGTAGTTTAATATTAAGTTTGTGATCATGCAATATACTAAAATAGCATGTGGCAATAAGCAGGGCCTATCTGAAAAATAGATAGTAGTTTTATAAAATAAGTCGATTGCAGTTTGTATTAATCAATACTCAAGTAATTCGGAATAAAACTAAATCAATTTCACAAGTTATTTGCATTTGGCATGTGCGGTGTAAAATCAGTAATGCTTTTTATTGGCTTATTCCACTATACCCCGTTGACAATCCCCGTCAACGCCAATTGGAGCTTATAACCTCTCCTATGCTTTGTCTCAGATCTGTGCAACCTCTGTCAACTGCTATGTCTCAGATCTAAGACAAGACTACTTTGTCATTTTGAAACATCATTTGAAAACCATAGCAGTTGGGGGGTGCAGTTTTGCGCGGCTCAATAGCACGCCAAAGGTTAATGAAATAAAAAGTTCATTAATCCCCGTTTTAATTAGGATTTAATTTTTAACGTAATGGGGATTAATGAACTTTATAGTCCCCGTTGACAATCCGCGTCAACAATTAAAACAAATAGTGGAATAAGCCTTTTTATTTAGTACGAGTGTATAGGTAGTTGTTTCGTTAACTGGCACAAATAATGTAGTTTACAAACTGAACGAGCTAACTGCGCATCTCGCTGGATGCGACTCTCCCTTGCACTCACTCGCGTTCGCCCCATCCTTACCTCATCGATGTGACATCACGGCCGCCGGGTGCGCAGGTAACGCTATTTGGTTTTGTGGCGCGGCCGTTTAAAAATTAGACAATTTATAGAAGATAAAAGGCATAAAAATATGGTGTGAAATTATGTCCTATGAGGTTACAGACCCTAAAGGAATGACGCACTAATTCACATGTATTGTGGATCACATGACGTTCTCCTTTGAGGAAAAGGTCATGCTGATAAAGTAGTGATGATGTTGATGGAAAGGTAGCAGGAGCGCTGGACGCAGGCCGCTACCAATCGATCAACGTGGAAAGCATTGAGGAAGGCCTATGTTCAGCAGTAGACGTCCTATGGCTGAAATGATGATGATGATGGAGGATTATTTAAACGCAGGACACTTTATACATGGACAATTTTTATAATAGCGTTTCTCTCGCAGAAAATCTATTGGCAAAACAAAACTTATTTGACTGGTAGGGTACCTACTTTAACGGCCAATGGATCACGTAATCCCGAGATACTAATTTGCCAAAAACCAAGTCTAATCACGGTACAATTCGTGTGGAGTATAGAACGATTTTCATGATTTCTACTGAGCACGATTTTTACCTCGTAAATTATAGTATTAAAAGAGGTCAAACTATCTCGAAACTCAGTCGTCCATGAATATAATAAATATATGAAAGGTGTTGACAGAAAAGATCGGATGCTGTTCAAAACAAATCCACGAGGTGGTATAAAAAATAATTATTAGGTAAATAATTATCACATGATATTCAAATCATGATGTTGAATGCATTCATTATATTGTACAGTAAATAGGCCAATTCAAATTGTAATTTTTATGATTTCCGTATACTAAATGTTATTCGTAAATTGTTAGACAGACAGACAGTAACTTCGCGAGAAACAGGTGACTTTATTCATTGGCCATTACATTTATCTAAAAATGCTAAAGGCAAAAAAATGCAAAGGTATTGCTTAGAAAAGTTGAAACTCAGAAAAGCTGCAACATTTTTCTGTCCCCATTGCAGCAAAAATTCGGCTTGCATAATATTGTTTTAATTAAATAATTGTATAAGATGTATACTGTACTGACATATCCCCGTATATTATAACAGTTTTGAAAAATACATTTTATGCTTGTATGCTTGTAGTAAGTACTTTTGGAAAGTAGGTAAACGTTCCAATTAATCTGCAATTTCAATAATACTTTTAACATTATTTTTATTAATTAATATCCTTCCATCCTAATCAAATTTAAATAGATAGGTATAAACTATTTTTGCAAGATTACCTTTATCAATAAATTAAATAGTCATATAAACATCAAGTATAAATTGATGATTATTTACTTATTAGTGTTATTATTATCATTTATATTAATAATGTAATATTATTTGTTAAGCATTTATAATAATTATTTCTAAGTTGTTGATTTAAATGTATGTTAGCTAATAATTAAAGACATTAATTATGAAACATCTTACTACATGTCCCATTAAGAAGGGCAGATAGACTTGTCTCAATTATTATTATTGTTATTTTTTCAGTAATTAACCTAGAAGTACATAAGAATAGTATTTTATTGCATTTTGTTGTGGTGTAATGTTGTTTATCTGAATAAATTGTTAGTTTGAATGATCTATGTTTTTTAATTTTACCGATATTTAACTATGATTGTGAGTAATTATACCTATTTCCCTTGTTGGAAGGTTTACAAGCACTGGGGCGTGCTTCTAATATTGTATCACAGCACGTGTGCGTGCTTCTATAATGTAACATAGCACTGGGGCATGCCTAACAGTGTAACACAGCACTGGGGCGTGCTTCTAATAGTGTAACAGAGCTCTGAGGCGTGCTTCTAGAAGTGTAACAAGTAAATAAATGTGTAACAAGGCACTGGGACGTGCTTCTAATAGTGAAATAAAGTACTGGGGCGTGCTTCTAACAGTGTAACATAGCTCTGGGGATTGCTTCTAATAGTTTAACACAGCACTGGGACGTGCTTCTAATAGTGTAATATAGCACTGGAGTGTGTTTCTAATAGTGTAACAGAGTTGGGGCGTGCTTCTAATGGTGTAACACAACACTGGAGTGTGTTTCTAATAGTGTAACATAGCACTGGAGTGTGTTTCTAATAGTGTAACAGAGTTGGGGCGTGCTTCTAATGGTGTAACACAACACTGGAGTGTGTTTCTAATAGTGTAACATAGCACTGGGGCGTGTTTCTAAAAATGTAACACAGTACTGGAGCGTGCTTCAAATAGTGTAACATAGCACTGGGGCGTGTTTCTAAAAATGTAACACAGTACTGGAGCGTGCTTCAAATAGTGTAACATAGCACTGGAGTGTGTTTCTAATAGTGTAACTGTTGGGGCGTGCTTCTAATGGTTGTAACACAACACTGGAGTGTGTTTCTAATAGTGTAACTGTTGGGGCGTGCTTCTAATGGTGTAACACAACACTGGAGTGTGTTTCTAATAGTGTAACTGTTGGGGCGTGCTTTTAATGGTGTAACACAACACTGGAGTGTGTTTCTAATAGTGTACATAGCACTGGGGCGTGTTTCTAAAAGTGTAACACAGTACTGGAGCGTGCTTCTAATAGTGTAACATAGCACTGGGGCCTAATAATGTAAAACAGCACTGGGCGTGCTTATTATTAACTGGAGCGGGCTGTTGACAGTGTAACATGTAAACTAAAGTAAAACAGGACTCGTGTAGAGAGATAAAATAAAAATGCAGATATATGATTAATTGCTATTTTTATTTGGCTTTCATCACAATACATACGTTTAGGCATTCCGCACGCACATAGTCCCATACTTATCACTTTTAACCACCCAATACGCACTTATCTTAAATTTACTCATCTAAAGGTGGATTCGCACACAGAAATAAAAATTCAAAAAATAAATTACTATTTTTTTCCTCACATAATGCTTTTGCTGTTTTTTGACTGTACCCGATTGGACATTACATAATAAAATAAATACGTCAAAAAAACTAAGCGGTGTTCCCTACGCTCGGCATATTTCAACGTGGGAATCGAAGTCTAAAACATATTAACCAAGATTGTTGATATTTTAATCTTAGCATGGCTGGAATATTCCAGACGCCTGGAGCGGTGGGTTCCAGGTTAGATCCGCCTGGACTGGTGGAGGATCATTTGGCGGACGCTGAAGGTGGAGAGCCCTAGACCGATCGCGGCCAGGGCGAGAGCTGACCTGGTCATCATCTTCTCGCGATTCGCTGGCTGGAAAGAAAGAGAAGAAACTGTTAGTAACAAGTAGATATACACACACACACAGTATTGATTAATATAGATCGTTTCATCCACGACGACGCGCCCCACCAATTTATGGTCGAGGGAAGCACGGGGTGCGAGGAGTTTGATCCGAGCAATCCGAGCGGCATTATTGTAGTGTGCGTGTGCACTCAATTTAGCGTGTACCACTAACTCAAACATTAGCCGAAGAATAGTGGGGCGCGTCTTCGTGGATGAAACGATCTATAAGAGTTGACATCCAGGTTTCCAAGTAATTTGACATCAAGTGACAAAAAGTTTTTCAGCAGTAATGGGCTATCGCTTCAGGAGAGTATTTTAGAATTCTGCAGGTCTAACGCATACTGAGTCAGTGCCTGAGGTTTGGGAGCAACATGGGAGGGGTGACATATGACGTGAAAGAGCATACATCTGTGGGTCTAGACAAAGTGCAAATTATAATCGCAAACCAATCGAAAAGTGGTCGAAAAACCCCTTTTTTGTATGGAGTTTTGACAGATTCGATTTTCGATTCGATCAAAAAGTGCGTTTTGTCTAGGGGGGCTGAAGCTCTGTCACGTCATAAGTCATACCCAGCTTATAGCCTGGGGGGAGGGGCAAGCCTTACCCAGCTTCTGGCCTTGGTGGGAGGGGAGTCATACCCAGCTTCTAGGCTAAGATTAAATAGATTTCCAGGAGGGAGCAGCTGTCCTTTCCTGTAGCAGCTGGCCCGCCCATGGGAACGGCGAATGGTAGGTACATAGGTTTAACTCAGAAAAACTAAATAACAGGTAGGTATTGCGTGTACATCGAAATGATCTTCATAGCAATGTCTAGGCAGAGTGTATCTGCCTCAGCTATACCTTATTGTTAGAAGTAAATAAATTAATACTTAAATACATTTTTATATTTTACTTAGAAGAAGATATGACTCTAACAACACTTATGAACACTTTTTGAATAAATCGCCAAATATACCACACCGCGGAGACCCCAATCGCGTCTCTGCGTTCCATTGAATCGTATGAGCGTATGAATTTTTTGCGTTATTTTGCACAATTTCTATTTTTAAAAATTACCTATCGATAGCTTACTTTATTCTGATGAATAAATGTCATTACAAGTTTTTCTCTAAAACTGATAGTTTGGCTAGAAAAAAATATTTTCTATCCACGCAGTACGCCGGCAGCGTTCGGATCGGATATAGTGACGTCATCGTCCCCGCGCCGGGCGGTCAGTGAACTTTTTTAGTAATTTGGCCATAACTTCGTCAATTTTTGTCGTAGAACAAAAATTTTTGGACTGTGTATTAAGGATTTCTTAGCCCTATAAATCTGCATTCACAGCTAAAAATCGAAATGATCCTCATTCGCATACGAGAGCACAAATCGCATATCAGTTCCTCCATGGTTGAGGATTCCGGGTGAAGCTCGCTTCCACCTTCGGCCTGATCGTCACTTACCATCAGGTGAGATACAGGCCAAGAGCTTCCTCGTTGTGGATAAAAAAAAAAAAAAAAAAAATATCAAACTAAGGATATGCGATTCAAAAATAAAGTCGTTCTAGGGAAAAGAAATACGGACTTAGAATGTTTCATGGATACACTTTTGGTTCAGAAATAAATCTAGAAGAAGTTCGATACTGAAATTAGAAACTCCATTTTTAAGAAGAAAGAAACGTAATGTTATACTTTCGATAAGTTGCATTGTCTTGTCACCTATGGACTATGTGCTCCCAACAAAGCTGATAAGATATAAAAATTTCTCTCTGATAAATTACATAATAAATAACAATATAAGACACTACAGACAGCTGTAAATTTGGTATCTTATGAATCGGAGGTGTCGCTGGCACTTTGCCAAAGAAATTATATAACTGCACCATTGTACCATTAATTGTGACTTTAATTGCTTTACAAATAAGATTAATTACTGAATAATATACCATACAATTGGTTTGATGGCAATTGATAGATCGATAGAGAGAAAAAAAACACCTAAATACATAGTACAAGCAGGCCTGTTCATCTCCGCGAGTTTACATCGAAAACAAAACACGCACGATGGCCCACCTACAGGATACTATTCGACAAGGCCTCACATACGAGCGAACATTGACTCACGCACGCGTATTCTTGTGTATGATGGAAGAAAATAAAAAAAATGGTGTACTAAATATTGTGCAGTATTTAACTGCCGAAATAATAATAAAAACACAGAATCTACTCGTTTAAGTTGCCTCAAGACACTGAGAGGTAAATAAGTAGTTAATATTATTCATGATAATTCATGCTAAATCATATACTTCCTCCGCCATTTTCCGCAGTTTGGCACCTCACGTCACATCATTTTACCGAAGTCAGCCCTATAGCTTCGGCGCAGTGCCGATCACTGACGTTTGTCAACAAAATGGTGCTTGACTCCTGAGACAGGCTAAATTACACCATATTGTAAATGACATTGAGCATACATTTTTTTAAATACCTTCGCGAAGTAAAGCTTCTGTACGTAGTACTTACTATTATTCTGTGGTACAAGTTACAACATAAACGAAAATATAAATCTAGTATCAGATAGTCGGGATATGTTTAGTACGAGTAGGTCAGACACAATGTTAAGAGCATTGGCAGCTGCAGGTAAGATAGCCAGTTCCTCTGTGGTTGAGGGTTCTGGGTGCATCTTGCTTCCATCATCGGCCTAATAATTCCAAGAAATTCCTCATAGTGAGTAAAAAAAGAATAATAAAAAGGAAAAAAATAGAAAAGACCTTGGTGCTGTCAACGAGCTAAAATTTTGCCAAATAATAATACTTAAACGGTAATTTATTTACAAATAAATATTGCAGAACGTGGAAACCAGAATATGCGTAGAATATTCCAAGTCGCTGCCAATTTCGTTTTTAGCATTTTTTTAAACAAAAAATAAATTACTACTTTCACATGACTAACTAAAACCCACAATATAATAGAGTGGACATTGTTGATAATTTTAAACTTTGGACATCTGCCATGTTCAATTCGATGGGTGCCTGGAATAAAGCCGCAATAGCCATAGCAGCAGTTTTCCGATTAAGTGATTTTAGTAAACTGCGGGTCCCTATACACCTTTTGAATTTTTTTCAGAATTTTATCTTTGAAACTGCCTGATTAACAAAAGCACTATGGATATTGAGTCGTTATTCCCATTCATCATTTAAAATTTGTTGACCGGAATAATCGTGCCATATACAATGTTAAAACTTTTATTTAAATCTTCTACAAGCAAACGGCTATTACTGTATCCTTCAGATCAGCGCCCGAGGCTGCAATACACTATTGCTGTTTGATTAATTGCACACTTTTTACCAGAATAAAACCACAATGGACTCTTACGGAACCGACTTTCAATGTATGAAGCGGCAATATGTATTTCTACCTTTTTTAAAGTATATTCTAAGCACTATAACCTTATGCACATTAAATGTTACTCCAGAAAAAATAACGCATCGTTTGATATACAAACCGTTTTGATACGCCTCGTAGTTTAAAATTATTCAAAATTGACACTAAATCTCTTCTCCTGTAAAATTGTGTTTTGTCGATTGTGGCTTTATTCCAGGCACCCATCGAATTGATGTATTTAAAAGAACAATAATAGAACATTATGGCTTTAAGTATTTCACAAAGTAGTCATTTTTTACAGAAACGGAGAAGCTCTTGGCTTGCATATCATGGAGGAAAGTTATGATCAAGAAAGTGGAAGCGAGAATCACCCGGAATCCTCAACCACAGAGGAACTAGCTATCTTACCACCGACTGCCGAAACACAACAATGCTATAAAATTTTTGTTATGGTGGCAGCAGCAAGGTAGCTAGCCAGGTTTAGAACAAGCCCTACCACCAACCAAAGTGGTTAGTTGTAAACCAGTAAAACCATGAAGGCTGGACAAGTCAAATAATTAACTAAGTAATAAATCAAATAACAATTATTGCACAACTGTAGTCATAATAAATAAATAATATTATCAATCACGGAGTCCAATGAATGAACTCCGATCATACAAATATTAGTGAAATGACAAGAAATCTTTTAATGGAAGTAAAGAGAGACTTGCGCCATTTCCACGATAAAATCAATGTTTTATAAACAGGTAGTCAAGTTGGAACGTCTACTGTTGACGAAGAAAGAGGTTCGCATATCGTTTGCTGGTTTTGTAAATACTCTTATTATTCATCATTTTGCTTTGATTATACTGATGTTGTGTTTGTATATAATAATGAAACTAAAATGACCAGTTATACAAAACTGAATAAGATTATGGTGGTCCAAAAAGGCCTCAAATGGAGATTTAATAGAGTAAGACTGATGAACTAATAAAAATAGACTTTATTCAGAATAGACGTGAATAAAATCTTAGATGTAAAAGATTATCTGTTTGAAGATAACAATTTTATTAACGGAGAATTAGAAATTGGAAACATATGTAGATAAAAAATCAGACCAGTAACAAGACAAGATTTATGTTTATCTAACAGAGAATTTTCTAGTACAATTTTTTAAACGCTTACATAAAGACGCAGTGCAAAAACACCTCTACTGGCCGGTTAATTATGAGTGTTTTCATGTATATTATGTGCTACTTGCAAAAGCCGAACGAATCAGTTTTAGTCTTTCGTTATGCAACGACCCGGCTTGGCTTCGAACCGAAATAGACTCGTGACAAAGATGGCGCCAAAGTAGGTATGCTCATACGCACAAAAGACAATCAATTTGTCAATAATTACCGTCGACGCATTTCAGTATTCAAAACAATGAGTTTTGCCTACACAGGACAGTTACATTTTGGTACGGAATACTTTGGAATGGACTACAGGAACTGGACATGATTCTTGCATTTTTTTGCAGTTTGTAAGGCAGTAAGAATAACTTCTCCTAACCCCTACACTAAGTAAAATTCCTGATGGATTCAATTTCGCACTCGTGTCATGGAGGGAAGTAAATCATGTAAAAAGCCAGAGCGAAGCGATTTAAGAATTAAAAATGTCATAAACATTACTTTGTCTAGGGGAGACTGGTGCATTTCCTACAATAATTGACAATAGATTAAGCTATTGAATAAGTTTCTTAGTTTTAAGAGGATTTCTTAATTTCGTCCAATTAATTACAATGGCTTCTAAAATAATTAGACCGTCAATTAGTTACTTGACTTTGGTCAGAGATTATTCAATTAGTGGCTGGTGTTGTGACGTCATATCAGAGAGTTACAAAATGTGACATAATATTACTTTATCCGTATCAATTAGTACATTGTCGTGGGTAGACTGATGATAACATCTTAGTAAGGCAAGCGTTAACGGGACTATTCCCCCCTCCCGTTCCCACCGCTGCAACTCCTGTGTAGCCAGGATCTACAGCTTGACCGCTAATAACACCTAGTGAAGGTCAAGTTTGTCGCGGGGAAAGCTAAACTGTCATTGGACCCGCAACGAAATTAATCAGAAGAACATAGGAGGAGTTTTAAGTTTGAGAAAATTAGTTCATGCTAAACGTTTTATACATCAATGGCAGTTAGGACTACTATGGTTCTTTTCTGTTTCTTTTAATTTTTTTTTATGCATACAAGGCAGGTATTTGAGCACAATCGCGCCTGGTGTTAAGTGGGAGGCAGTCTAGGATGGTGCATATCTGTCTGGTAAGTGCCTATTCACTCTCGCCTTGAAAAGGCCATAGAAAAGTTTTCTAGAATTATTTTTCAGCAGCAAAAAGGTTTTACAATGTATTTGATTGAGCTGATAGTTTATCTGCTAGGCACATGCCGCAGATATCTTAAGATTAGGGATATCATGAACTTTAATCAGTCAAGTCGGGGAGGTATTTTTTCAGATAGGATTTTGTGTGAAAGTTTAAGATAGTGTGTCTGGAAATTTAGGTAATCTTTAATGTATGAAACAGGTAAATGACGTTACTGATATGCCAAGATCTCTCTGATTAAAGGAACAAAGAAACTAAAAATATTAACTTAATAAACCTATTAAGTTGAAATTTTGAATTTTCTTGGCATTTTGTATCAACCAGTAGTGTAAAATTGTCTCTCTTTCTGGTACGTTAGTTTTTATTTTTTCGATTTAGAAACGAATATCATTAAAGTTTGTATTATGGAATTAAGGATCCTTTTCGTCTTTTTCAGGATTGATTCTTCCGATATAACTCTCTCAATGTTCGCAGCGCGGGACGTCCAACCACAAGGTGGCACGACGACCTCATAAAGGTAGCAGGAAGGCGCTGGATGCAGGCCGCTACCAATTCTGCGCGATATGGAAATCATTTGGGGAGGCTTATGTTCAGCAGTGGACTTCCTGTTGCTGAAGTGATGATGATGATGATGATGAATGATCGATTGTTCATTGACACGAGTCAGCTAGGGATGCAAGTCAGGACATACAGACATGCGTCTCCCGAATTAACTGTTAGTTTATTTTTACGTTATTTGCGTGCAAAAATATCACGCGCTGCGAATATTTTGGCTCCAATCCATAGACAACGACCTTCACGCATTGGGGTTTGACAAAACAATAATGTAATGTGCTATTACATGAAACTAATTTGGTATAAAACACAACAGTTTATGGATGTTAAAAGAAGGTGTGTTTGCACGAGGATGACAAAATGTTTAGGTTTATAAGACCTTGTGAATTGTATAGAATGAGAAATTGCTGATGACCTTCGCCAAAATTTTGACAATAATAATGTAGTTAAACTTTAGACTGGCGCCTTTGTAGAGCTAGTAAATGTGGCTGCAATTTGCCACTTGTAAATTGGAGTTTAAAGTATGAAACAAAAATATAATAATATTATGTCTAGCAATCATTATGTCTAATTAAATGTCAAGCAATCACAACTATGCTCTCGTAAGAAAACTAAATTGTACTATTAAAACTGAAGTAGGAAAAACGTACAATAAACAATACTGGTGCCAAAATAGTACCCTGCGAGAGCCCTTTAATTAACAACCTGCCTCAACATCTTCGATACACAAAAATTTCAATGTATCAATCGATCGTATAACTCACTACATCTATTTTTGGATTTGGACACACAAAACCACGCAAAATGCTTTATCTCTCGACGCGCGTCATTGTCATATGCCGCATAAAAATCTTTATATAAAAAAGTCATCAAAACAAACTGCCTTGTAGACTATAAACAAACACACGCATATCATTTAACTATCTCTAATTGATGAACAATTCAAAGTCCAAAGCAAATATCTTTATTGGTTCTAGTTAAGAGATCGTGAACGCGTAAAAGTGGCATTGACGTACGTTTTACAACATTGTGGATTTTAGAGATAATATTTTTTCGTGGCAACAGTAATTCACCTGTAGGCCTAAGATGCGCGCCGTGATAACTTTTATCGATGTTAAAAAGTATGGGCAAAATCGATAAAATGGCATGATAACCGCTTATCGCGGCGCGCATCTTAGGCCTACTGGGCTAGTTATTGGGAGTGACAATATTACAGCATTGTTCCTTGAAACAGAAACTTATTAGTTTTGTTGCTTGTATGAGCAATGAGTAGAATAAAACTTTATTGTTTAGTATTTTAGAAACTGAATATTATCGAAACAATAATTCAATTTCATCAATATCTTTTAGATTTTTTAAATAATGTGAGCGCACATCTGATATTTGTTCCAAATGGGCGTTATTCCAACCAGATAAGACGTCACAGTGTTTAGATATTTACCTACATAACATACATTTGTTTATAAAATATGCGGAACATAATGATAGAATGAAAATTAATGTACTTTTATGGAAAAGAAATGATGGAAATGAAATAAAAACGATTACTACAGCCGGATTTTAAACGCATTTTATCATTACGGCACGCATTCGCAAAAGCTACAATCTCCGGCCAATCAATCCAACTTTATCGTCGCGATACCGGTGACATTGCGCAGTACGAGGCGCCGCTGTGGCGTAGGCAGTATGTACATTACTGAAATAGATTGTTTTCAAAGATATACTGGCGGTAAATTAGGCACGCTTTATGGCATTTTTTATGCTCTCGTCATTGGAAATACAAAAGTATTTTAGCTACAAACAATCGCTTTAGGAGGAAATGTAAATGGTGGTATAAGCTTATTGACTTGAAGAGAAAGAGCAAAGTTTGTCTAGTTAGTCAGCACTGTTGACAAAGAAATATTTCTGTATAAATTATGCCAATATAACATCAAGATTTTTTAACGCCAAAAGCCTCAAACAAGGCAAAAGAATTCAAAGAAAGTAGTGCAATAAAAAGGATGATAAGATACTAAGATGGTTGTATACGGTAAGTTAATACCTGTTTGATTCACACATTTACCAAGGATTTCCTTCTACGAATAGCTTTGATATCTCAGCTTTCGAAAGCAGTTAACATTATTTGGCGAGTAACACTAAATTGATGTGGGATTTACCTTATGCCTTATACCAGAATTGAATAAAGGATAAGGATATAATTCTACGAAAAAATTGTTAGAAGCAGCAAGCGTATTTACGTTGCACTCGAATTCCAAATAAAACGGACTTGGAAAATTCTCAAAGGTATTCTTTAAAACGAAAAGCTCCAAACAGCGCATAATGGACTCGCAAAATTCTCAAACGAATTCTTTAAAATGAAAATACTGATGCTACTACAAACTAAGAAAAAGGAGAGGGCAAAGCCCTGACATGGATTCAACAATGTGCATGAGTGCATGTACAAGTGTTTTTTCACTTGTCTCTCTCGTTATAAAGACAATGAAATGTAACGTCAATCGTGTGGAACCAATATTAATGCGAATGGCTTTAAAAATAGCCCATTGAGACGTAACCAACACTCCCCGAGCGCAAACATTAACGTGTGACGTATTTTACAGACGACAGCACTACACATTTTTGTTGAAAACTCAACCCTATTACAACTTGCATAAGACCCCACAGTGTGACGTGTGTGTGACGTAGTACGCGTTGGATGCGCAAGCGCTTATCCAATTTGAAATACATGAGTTTGGGAGAGACAAATCATTGAAGGAGATAATACCGGTTTGAAGAGGAATCAGATCAGATAAAGGTACATATTGAAGATTTCTTCAAAATTAAATATTTTAAAGTTAGGTTTGGCTTCTGGGATTTCAATTATTTATTTGACAGGGACATCATCAGGTCATTTACGCCCGTATTCACAAACATTACTATGAGGTCTCACAGTGCTCGTGGACGCACAGTGTGACGTACGAACCAATCACAGAGCTCTATTCAACGCTGTGCGTTCGATTTGCTGCTTCACTTGTGCAAGCAAGCATCGTTTGTGAATACGGGCTTTAGTATCCACTGCAGGAGTACGACCCTATTTACCAGAATGAAGATTTTGCCTACACTCCCCACGCTGGCCAGAAGGGTTGAGGAGGCCTGATGTTCACACAATTATCCTAAGGGACATCTTATGACATCCAAGGGAAGAGTGGGGGTGGTCCTATTCTAAACTGCCGGAACTACACGGCTAAACCAGGTCGTTGCTCTAGACCAGTTGTGGCCAACTTGATTAAACATAAGATCTGTTTACTAACGAAACCCTGGGCGATCTACCACTTACATACTTCTTGAAATCTTAAATGAAACAGCATAGTTTAGCACACAATCATGTAGTATTTGTTGCCTTGCCACGATCGAGTGGACTAATAGTCGTGATCGACCGGTTGGTCACCCCTGCTCTAGACCAAATGGAATTTAGAGCAGAAGTGTTATAATGGGATCAAAGGTTACTACTACAGTGATTAAAAAGAGATATTTAAATGGTAGTCACAACAACTTACAGTTATTGGGACTAGATGTTTTTGATTACGCCTATGCTAAAATACGCAACAACGTTGAATGAAATTGAAAAATTAATTATATCGTTGACACAGACAGATTATACTTTGTCTCAAGATTGATAAGAATTTAGACCTGATAATAAAGCAAACTTTTGTGATATTATCTAACAGATTAAATAACTTTAGATTGATATTCTATGCTTGGGTGCTGATAAATATTTAGGGCAAGGGATTATCAAAAACTTACATCAAAGAATACAATCGCAAATTTTAACCGTAATTTTTTGGACAACCAGTTCGGGTCAAGGCTTTTTTATCCTCAACGAAAAATTCTTGGCCTGCATCTCACCTGCTGATAGAAAGTGATGATCAGGCCGAAGGTTTCAAGAACTCAACCACAGAGGAACTGGCAATCATACCTCCAACTGCCGCCGGCTCACAACAATTCTGCTAACATTGCGACAGACCTAGGCTCCAGCAACCCTTAGTCTGTAAATGGTGTAGTCAATTGCATTTGCACCATCTTAAGGTAAGATGGTGATGGTGATTAGTGTAGTACCTAGATAGTGAAAAGGAATATAATTGACCTTTTTTCAGATATATTCAAAAGACGAACTACTTAATTTGACATATCTACAATCAATGATAATGTGTGAATCACGAAGTTGCTATGGCGCTCAAATTCCGATTCCGACGTAGGAGATTACTCGTGCGATATTAAATTATATGTCAACGAACTATTTACTACTGAGTTTATTAATAAAAGTGTTGCTAGGTGCGAAGACGGAACTAAAATACTCATTGATGATCTGTTGAATTAATAAAATGTATGTCGACCATTAATAATGCTACGGTTATAGAATCATTATTAATTGGAGCATTTTGTAAAGAAAGATTGGATTTGATTTGAAATTTTATTTTGGGTTTGACTGTATTTTCAGAGCCAGGCCGTTGACCTCGATGTATTTCAATAAATTGTTTCGTAATTCTATAAATAAGTGTCATAGGAGCTTTGGAAGAAACTTTTTCTTTGGCATTATGACCTATTTTATTATATATTTATTATAAATATCAAAATATCGGATATTTATGATATATATCCGATATATATCAACTTTGATATATATCAAATTTGTATGAAAGCTATACTATTATTTTATTGTATTATTTATGAATACCATTGCATATGTGTCACATAAACATGTTTTTAATGTTTTTAAAACTTAAAATCAGACAAATAAAGCAAAAACATAAAATCTTCTTGTAAATACGGCAAAATCAACTAAAAACCAAAAATCTTATGTGAAAAAGTATAAATACAGTTACAAATGTTAAAAATTGATATATATCATCAAAACCGGATCGGATATATATCCGATATATATCAAGATATATATCCCTTGATATATATCCTCGAACCCTGATTTTTACGTTACGTTACGTTTAATAAAGGAATTTCAACCCATAACAATATCTCTGACGGCGATCTTGAACTAATTGATTTCTGGGTTACTGTAACACGAGATCATTGTTAATTTGTTACATGTAACAATGTTTGTTCATTGTTAGATTCATAGCTTTTGCCAGCGGTTTCGTCCGAAACTATTTACGTAGTTTCGGGTCTATCTGTCACCGTTACTCATGTTGGCATCTCGCTTTGCGTGAGAGGGATGGCAACATTCGAAACTTCGGATAACGTTCTTTGGCGTAACCCTGCTGGACTGTTTCAGAAAGTCTTTAAGCATTAGTGTCCGACCGAATGTTCGGTTTCGGTTTCGTTTTCGGTTGAGTTTCGGTAAAAACACGAGTTTCGGTTTAGTTTCGTTTTCGGCGGCAAACTTGCCGAAACTACGACCGAAACCGAATGTGCATTCGGGAGTTTCCGCGCTGTTATCGGTCATGTTCGGCGCAGATGATTCGCTCGCTTGTTTGTTTGCTGTTAGTTTTGTTTTGTTGTGGTGGCGAGTTTTGGAGTGATTTATTTTGAATTAGGTAAGTTTTATCTCGTTTTATGTCGTTATAACATAAGAGCGGGTAGTAAACATAAAAAAAATCAAGTTTAATCTAACTTATAAATTTTTTTTTGGTTTGCAAATGCTATACGTAAACAAACATTAGTTAGGTAGTTAGTAATGACTATAGTGCATTTCATGGTGATAATATTATGGATTCAGAGTTTCAAAGTTCATTATAGCACAGATAATATAAGACTATTTTAGTATTAATCACCAAGGTATCCAAGTGGCAAGTACAGTAGATACTAACTTACGTACTACCAATTTTGTTTTGAGAAATTATTAAGGTCAGACCATGGGACGGGTTATGTAGATGTCCTGAATATTGCGAGTAATTTAAAAAAAATCTCGACTATAAATCCTTTTTTTTTTTTTTCATTTTTAGAGTAAAAAGGCGCTTTATAAGTTCAATTTTAATGCAATTTAAAGAGAAAACAATAAAGACTGACTGATTATAATAAATAACGTTTTCTTTATTTTTCCCTCAAAATATGAGCCTTGTAAGGAAGTTTCGGTTTCGGTTTCGGTTTCGGCCGAAATAGACACTGTTGCCGAAATTCGTTTTCGGTTTCGGTTTCGGTCGTAAAACTAGTTTCGGTCGGACACTATTAAGCATCCCACAATTAGAATCACGGTTGTGGTGACAGAAAACAGAAATATGCGTTCAGCCTTTTCAAAATTATTTGTGACAAAAAATAGCCTATTTTTTTGTTAAAAGTCCAAACTAACTCTGTACCAGAATTCGTCAAAATTGGTTTAACAGTTTCGGCGCGAAATTATAAACAATCAGAAACTAAAGTTTAGAATGTTAGTATACTTTTACGATGATTTATTCTTCAGATGCTGCACTGCAACGAAGTAAATGATTTCTATTGCGTTCCAATGTAAGATGATGATGAGTCATTTCGAGTCATCGACCGCACACATCTTGCTGTTTGTTATCGAAGTCCTATTAGTGTTCTTTCTTAGTTAATTTAGATAAGAGACTAGTTATTAACGACCTTTATCGGAAATAGGTTTGAGAAGTTATTGCCTTTCTTTTATCGTGTGGATTGTAAGTACAGCTGATATAACAATTATGGAGTCAGACTTTGGCAATTCGGCGTCTAAAACACATAATATTTCTTTTCGGAAAGTCAGGTAGTTCAAGCTTGCAATAATAAATACGGTCCACAGTATAATTTTTAAATTTTATCAGCGTCACCTGGGAATCAAATCAAACCCTTAGGTTCATCACTCGCTAACCACTGGGCAATGAAGGTGTTATACAATGCCTCTTCTCAACAGTAAGATAGCTAGCATTCAGCAGAGTTTCTTCCGTCATTACATAGCACCATCCGATATTTTTGGAAGAGAAAATGGGCAAGACATATTTGAGACGTGAACGATAAGAGCATTGGAAATATGTTTCTTCCGCCAAATCTTATCAGGATCAGCTGATGTCCTGAAGTGCTGGTAGACTAGCCATATTTGGAAGTTTTGGAATATTTAAGTCCACTGAATCGAGCTCAAATACAATTTGAATTTAGACAACAGAATCCCACCAAAAACATTCTGTAAAAAATTAGCCAAGTCTCGATGGAGCTGCCTGTTTATCTCTAAAAAGTAATGAAATCTAGACAAAGTCGTGCCAAGTCTATGGTTCCTTACTGCGATTTCTTTATTATTATATTTAATGTTGTGTGACTTGGCCGTTGAAGGGTACCAAACCAGATGCTCCATGACACCATTGCACCAATCTATCACCAAATCCGCTACCCATTGACGATGGAAAATAAATTGCACTTGGAAAACGTTGATGCAATAACCAGTCAATTGTAGGCTTAATAAAGCTGCGTATTTCAATAATACTTATGTATGATTATCTTAATAAAGATTGTTCAACGGCCAAGTCACACAACATTAAATATAATAATAAAGAAATCGCAGTAAGGAACCATAGACTTGGCACGACTTTGTCTAGATTTCATTACTTTTTAGAGATAAACAGGCAGCTCCATCGAGACTTGGCTAATTTTTTACAGAATGTTTTTGGTGGGATTTCACTTCTTTTTGTAGAAAGTGGCATAATTATTTAACGTCGGCGTCTTTTCTTTTAATATCATCGACATTTTTTTTACGATATTAAACACAAATAAACTCAACGACCTTTAAAATGGACAACGAATCAGAAATTGTTTTAATAACAAGTGCCACGCCATCTAGCGATGAGCGGTACAGGCGAACACCACGGTTGCCGGTGTGGCGCTAGTAGTATTGATTGTGAATGTGGTGTTACTCCAGATCTTCGATTTTCCTAGTTTTTATAGTTTTCCCTTTATGTAGTCATTAAACCCTAACTCTGTACCAAATTTCAGCTCTCTGAGTTAATGGGAAGTACTAGTTCTATTTTGATGATCATCAGTGAGTGAGTGAGTGAGTGTCGTAAATGCGAAACTTTGCTTTCGCTTAACTTCGGAACTAAATGACCTACAAACTTGAAATTTTGGATTTTAAGTATGTGATTATAGCTTACTAGATGACAAAAATTTCTGCGTTCTGGTCTTATCCAGAGGTTCTCAAATAGAGGCCTGAAAATGCGGCGAAATGGTTCCAGTAAAGATGGTACGGCAGTGTTTGCTTCGCGCTCGACTTGGCGGGGGCACTGCCGTGCCCCCAGATGTTATGATACGGCCATAAGGTTTATGGAGCAGATCTGCCTGGGAAGAAATTTGAAGGTCAAGTAGCAATTGACGTAACATTCCAGCCTGGCATATAACAATGGGATCGGGTTCGCTGGTTAGAAATAATGTCAGTTTTCCCATGCATGGAATGAAGGACATCTTCTATTTTTAGAAGAACAAAATACAATAATAAGCTGAGCTGAAAATCTACCATAGTCAGATGAGACCTAGGAGTTAAGACTTAACCCTTAAATGCATAGTGTTGCCATATGTCTACGAAGTACTTTTTTAATTATAAAAAGTAACACATTTTATAAGCGTTTCTGAACGTAGAGATGTGCCGCTGAGAAAGTTCTCGTTCCCGGCAATATTCCCAGTGAGAATATTCTCGAGAACCGAGAACGCTCCCGGGAATATTCTCAGTGTTCTCGATAGAATACATTTAGTTTTAATTTTAATTTTGTTGTTTATGTGATATTATTTGCAATGTTTCGAAACTGGGCGTTAAGACTAGTCGTTATAAACAAGGCATGACACGTGTGAGTGATATATTGCTGTCTTGCTCACTCTTTTCGTGGCGAACGCGTACCGCGGCTTTAGGACTCGGCTACGGTATTTGAACATCAGTGTGCCTCTGAGTTTTAAGGCCCTTGCCACCCTAGCGGATTCAAAGCGGATTTAAAGCGGAGCGGCAACGCGACATAGACGCCGCGTGAAAATATCGTGAAGCTTCCCGAAGGCTGCCCAGCCGAGCTGGATTCGATGATTGACCTTTTTTCGAAGTTGGACCTACCTAACTGGACTGTTTGTCCCAGGTATACATTATTGTCAACAACTTCTAAAATTGTTCTATGGTTTGCTTATTTGGCTTTTCTTTTCAGCATGTTTGGCTCGCTATCTGAAAAGGAAATTGAGGCAGCTCTTGCTGCTTTAAATGATGGTGCAGTCTCAGAAGATGATGAAAATTTAGATGATGATAATATCGATTTTTAATCAAACGTACGGGATTTATTGTTATGTTCCAAGGGTAAATTATGATCTATGGACTCCTCATCCCGATCATGCAACAAATCCCGTACGTTTGGGTAATAATCGATGTTATCATCATATAAATTGTCATCATCTTCTGAGACTGCACCATCATTTAAAGCAGCAAGAGCTGCCTCAATTTCCTTTTCAGATAGCGAGCCAAACATGCTGAAAAGAAAAGCCAAATAAACAAACCATAGAACAATTTTACGGCATACAAACGCATGGTGTAGACATTTGGCTACACACTGTTAATTTTCAAAAATATCCTTTTTTTTCGTACTAAGATTTTTTTTATTATTTTTCCCCTTATCTGTGACTAAAAATCTAATTGAAATATTTTTTTCATAACTAAATAAAAAATCATGCATTTAAGGGTTAACATAGTTTGCCAATTATTGTGTCTCTCTCTGTCCAAATGTAAATCTTGAAGGGGGTGTACCAAACGATGAACGTTTGCATGGGGATCCGATATAAAAACAATGTTTTTGGTGTGGTGTTTAAATCGGGGTACGCAATAATGTTTCTGTGAAAGAAATATGCGCGCGATTCGAAAAACCATTCTGGTTTAAATGCAAATGTACCCACTAACTACTTTTTTTTTCGGATGGACTATGCTGATAGCCGTGAGCGGCTTTTTCAGCTTCACCGGACAATAGGTGAGCGCAGATGGCTCTCAACCTCAAAATTTAACCCTTTCAGACCTGAATTATTTTTTTTCACCCGACCAATTTAGTAAAATTTATGCAACTAAAGTATAGTAAGGTATGTAAGAAAAAAATAATGAAAAAAATCCTAGTGTTATACTTTTCGAGAAAATGCATTTTCTTTTTATGTCTACAAATGTGGCCATCCGTCTCACGTGAAAAAAACTTATAGGATTAACAGTGTTATTGAAATAATAGAACTTACTTTTATGGAACACTTTTTAATTAGTTTTTTATAAAAAAAATCATTTTTTTATCTAAATAACAAAATTAAATATCTTCTTTCATCATCATCATCATCATATCATCATCTCAGCCATAGGACATCCACTGCTGAATACAGGATAGGAATAAAGTCCTATAAGACTCCCCCAATGGTTTCCATGTTGCTCGGTTGGTAGCGGCCTGCGTCCAGCGCTTTCCTGCTTCCTTTATGATGTCGTCGGTCCACCTTGTGGGTGGACGTACCACGCTGCGTTGTTCCGGTACACAGCCTCCACTCCAGAACGTTGCTGCCCCTTCGGCCGTCAGTTCTGCGTACTATGTGCCTTGCCCATTGCACATTCAGCGTGCTAATCGGTCGGGCTAGTCAGCGACTTTAGTTCATTTACGGATCTCTTCATTTCTGATTCGATCTCGTAAAGAAACACCGAGCATAGCCCTATCCATAGCACGCTGTGCCTCTTTGAGCTTCTGTATAAGGCCTATAGTGAGAGGCCACGTTTCCGAACCATAAGTCGTTAATGGTAACACACATTGGTTGTACCTACACTTTAGTCTTCAGGCACTGAGGTATTTTGGACGAAAAGATGTTGCGTAATTGCTCGAACGCTGCCCAGCCGAGTTGGATTCGACGAATGACCTCTTTCTAGAAATTGGACCTACCTAGCTGAATCGTTTGTCCGAGGTAGACATACTGTCAATAATTTCGAGGAATAGATCAATGGCTTCTCCAAATTTCTCTTAGTCATCTGAAGATAGCAGAAAATCCGAAAGATTTCCGTCATCAAGTGTTCTCAAGGCCTCTGGTGAGAACATTTTGACAGTATATTATCTGGATATAAAAAAATGATTTAAATAATTATTTAATACATAACATAAATACATTATATTATTTCTGACATGTAATTACTTTGTATGTAATGTTGTTGGTATACCGTAATAAATAAATAAATAAATAAATAAATAAATGTATTTTTGAACAATAAAAAAGTTGAAAAAAAAAAGAATTTACAATAAAACCGTTATCACTTGGAACAATTTCAAAATGCTCAGTTGCCTCCTGATGGGATCATTTGAGTACAAATCTAAAACTCGAGATTAGTAATACAAAGACAACACAAAATACACAAATTGTATGTTCCACGTGTCCCTTGTAATAATAAATACACGCTAGTATTTATTACAGAAGATCTCTGTTACTTTTTCATATTTTTTCGAAATAAAATAAAGAGCTCACCTGCACAGTTCAAATCACGCTCGGGCACTGGTTGAAACTTGTCAATTAGTGCTATTATACCATGAGAGATGGCGTTAAAAGTACTGAATTAGGTAGTTTATTATGTAAACAAATGAAGACAACCGTTTTAAGTTTCAAATGTACAGTGTTAAGTTCATAATTTTGATTTATATTTTATGTCTACAATTGTGGACGCCAGGTCTGAAAGGGTTAAGCAACGAGCCTAAGGGCGCCCCCGAGTGGGGCTCGGACCTCGGCCTATCTACATTTGTATGTTGTTCCTCTTCCATGTTAAATACAGCACGAACAAAGTGACATGTGCAAATAGTTCCTATTTTCGATGCGGAAGAGGGACGCATATACGTGCGGAGTGAGATAGCACCATCAGTGCAGGAAAGACCTTGTTCGCTATTGAATGAGGTACTTCTATGAAGTTTAAAATTATTCTAAATATTGTAGAGCCTGTATTATGCTACGCATAATGGCAGTTTCAGATAAATGACATCCATTGCTGGAAAAAGGTCTCCCCCAAGGATTTCCATAACGACCGGTTTTGCGCTTGCTGTATCCAGGTTCTTCCCGCGACCTTCACCAGATCGTCGGACCACCTAGCCTAGTGGGAGGCCTGCCCACGCTACGTCTTCCGGCCCGTGGAATGCTATAGCAACTACATGTAAGATCCTTCTGTGACGAAGACTATATCATGACGTACAGTCAGCGTAAAATAGTTCTTGACACCCAAAGTGACCAAAAAGTTGATTACACAACTTTATTCCAATTGTAACAAAGACGTGTTGCGAACTTATTGACTACTTTGGGTGTCACGAATTATTTGACGCTAACTATACCATAGTATAAAAATATTTTTTGCTAATCAACAGAGCTCGCAAAAAAATTTAGAGTCAGTGCAAAGAACTTCACAAATCAATCGGTTCTTCGGCACACACATTAGTTACAGGTAGTAACAGTCCATCACGGAAATCGAACCCAAGGCCGACAGTTCTTTGACTGCATTTGAGACTCAAGGCGAACTAGAGATCTTACATTCCGAATGAAAGGTGTTTCTTAATATGTAAATAATATCTATTACACTATTATAGTTGTCATATGCATGCCATGCCATTATAGCACTTAAGTTGTCCCGAAGTGGTGGTATGGCAAGCTATATTTGGGACGTGTATAAGTGCCCTGGAAAGGGCCTAATAGGCCCTCAGTACATAGGCCCGGCCTATGTACTGAATAATCTATTTTATTTCATTAACAAATAAATAAATAAATAATAAATAAATAAATGCTTTGCACTGGAGGGAAGTCGAACTTTAACATCGAACTCCTCCAATGTTCTTCTCATCAATTTCTTTGCAGGTCCAATGACAGTTTAACTTTCCCCCAGGACAAACGTGGCCTTCACTGGTTGGGTTATTGTCTGAAGATCCTGGCTACACAGGAGTTGCAGCGGTGGGAAAGAGAGGTCATAGATAGGACTATTCGCTGGCCATATTACGTTGATGATAATGTTAAATGCGTGCTTTTAAAATTACAGATTTGACCCAAAGCCTTATCAAAGGCCAAAGGTCGAGATCGAGAAGTTATAAAAATAGTTTATTTATACTATAAATATAGGGCGAATGATATAACTATCTCTATCATAGAGATAGTCTTGAAGAAAGGTGCTTTGAAAGTCGAGTGTAGGTTATGTCATAGTTAACTTTAACCCTTCAACTATTTGTAGAGATTAACTACAAGTTACAGTGTTAACCTCTGTGATATATCTATTACTAATAATATAAATGAGAAAGTAACTCTGTCTGTCTGTCTTGCTTTCACGCCTAAACCATTTAACCGATTTTAATTAAATTTGACATAGAGATAGTTTGAGTCCCGGGAAAGGACATAGGATTGTTTTTAACTCGGTTTTCGAAACAGGGACGCGCGCAATAAAGTTTTTCTGTGACAGACAAAATTCCACGTGGGCGAAGCTGCGGGCGGAAAGCTAGTAGGTATTGAGATAATTGAAATAGCTCATTTTCAAATAAATAATTATTCCATACTATGATGTTTTGGAGAAAACTTCACACTGACAAGGGTAGGGGAACCTGTTGAACCTTGGACAGAGTTGTACCTAAAACAATTGTATATATTTTTTAAATTATGCGGTTTTATGAAAAGTTGTCTAGGGTATTACATACGTTATTTGTCAACATTAACGTGAAGTTAGCTATGATTCGCCGACGTCGTGCAAGTACAAGAAAAAATGGTAATTAAATATTTTACACTGACGCAGTGAGTTTTTGGAGGTTTACTTAATGTCAATTTATGAAAAATGTTGCATGTTTGACAAAACGGTTATAGTTAGAACATAATCTTTATATATCTAGCTACTGGACGATATGAGTTTCAGATCCTAAGCTCAAATGGAAGTGGGTTTATTATGCTTATTAAGTGAAGTAGTCGCAATGTTGTACCTTGACCACCCAACTAGCGATGTACCTTGGTCACGGATTTTCATTACGTTTTAATGAGAATTTTATTGTAATAAAAAAAACATATTATACTGTTATAGATACAATGCCCCGAAGACCTCAAAATAGCAATTTAAAGTCTGTTTTTGATATATATTTTTTTAATTTCTAATGTTATTAAAATTTATGTTTATTTTATCTTCATATGACTTTTTTAAGATTATTTTTGTTGATAAAGCGGTTTCAATGGATATTTTGCTAGAATTTATGTTAAATGATAAGAAATAAAAAAAACTACATTGCAAGTTAAAGCCACTCCAGCGCGTATTTTGTCCTACACGACATAACATATCAACATTCAACAAAATTTTCTAGAAAAAATGTTAAATAATGTCATATTTTTGTTGATTGTGTAAGGCTAAACATGGACTGGAGAGCCGGCTTAAACTTAAGTGATTTGTTGCCAAAAAATTGTGAAAAATAATTAGTACAAAAAATGTGGATGAGGATCTTTTTTTAAAAATACTTTTACTTAGATATTGTTGCTAATAACTGTAATAATTGGTATTTCAAATAATAATTTAACAGAAAATTAACAAATTGAAGCGAATATAAGCATTTATTTAAATTTAAATAGGTACAACGTACACAGTCCAAGGTACACCTGGTTTGTTGTACCTAGGACAGTTTTCCCTTTTTTTTTCTAGCAGCTAGTATGCCCAAATTTTTAAAATTATACACAATTTTATGAATGAATTATGTAGTTCATTAAATGATCTTTAAATATAACTGCACTAGACAAGTTTAACTATCACCATTATTTTTCAAAAAGTCAAAATTCGAAAAACTGGCCTAAGTACAACAGGTTCCCCTACCTATCCCCCTAAAATAAATTGAGAATATTAGATAAGGCGTTTTTGGATGAGAAACCTCAAAATCGAATGAGTGCACATAACACCCACTATAGTTGTGGATTCGGATTCTACTGGGGTCAGATGTCAGTGATTGTTTGTGGAAGTACCTTACATTCAATACAGCAACAAACTAAATACATAAATACAACTATAACATCAAAACGTTGTTTACGAAAAATCAAAAATTTTACTGTTACCACAATTCAATTTTAAATTAGCAGTGAAAACTCATAGGCTTGTGTAAGACTTATTTTTTGTATGCTACTTGTACATACATAAGTTGAATATTTTCCTAATAAAGAAAAAAAAAAGATAAGTACCTACCTACTTGAAAGAGGTTTTAAATACCCAAAAGTAAAGTCACTTTACTATCAATATTATCATCAATAAGTTCCTTCCTTGTTGTGGATAAAAAAAAAACATGTAAATGCAAATGTAAAAGTTAAAAACGTAAAAAACAACAGCAAAGGAAGTAAATACGGAAAATGCACTTATATTTATCATATTAACTGAAAAAATCACGTTGCAAGCACGCTTTGGTAGGAAACCCTATAGGGCTAATGCAGTTGATGCTCCATCGCACTTGTCGGACTGGATTTGTTTACATGTTTATTTATAGAATGCTACCGGTAAGGTAAACAACAGCAAATTAACCCTTAATAAGGCAATGGGAATTCAATTACCTTATTTTGTACTTTATTTCCCTAGTCTTCATGTCAAAAAATAACATTTATTTATTGTTTTTGGACTTAAATTAATTGACCTGCTCTGCCCTATCAAGAAAAGGATAAGATACAATGTAGCACCAAGTACCTAACTAGTTGTAATAAGTGATGTCTTGCAATGAAAATTGTTTAGTGTTGTTTGTGCTGTTTTTGTATTTAGGTAGAAAAATCAAATTCTTCATTGTGAAATACATAAAAGCTTTTCTGTGTTAAATACATGCTGCTGGAAACCGTTTATTAGGTAGGCATAAACAATTTTTTTTCTCTTTCTTATCTAGGTAGGTAGGTACCTAATTTTTCCCTACACCAAGTGTGGTGTAGTGAGCACACAAAACAAATAATTTAACCTCTTTAATATTAGTTGATGTCCTTATTTAAATTAGAATGAAAGTTAAACTCAAATATAGAAGAGCAGCTACTGCATTTAGAATGTCTGTCGTTTCAGCCGAAAGACGTCCACTGCTGGAGAAAGGCCTCCCCCAAGGATTTCCACAAAGACCGGTCCTGTCTGACTGATTCCAAAATAAGTTTGCTAGCACTGTATTTGATTTTGTAAATAAAGAATTTATTGGGCTTTTGAACCAGGAACTTATAGAAATAAGATTACAATTAATAAACAATAGTTAACTCTTTCAAGGAGTAAGTATATAAAGGCAGATTTGTAATTTAAAAAATACCACATGGAAAGATAAAATGGTGCCACATTCCTCCTATGTAAATCTTGTGGGCTCTTGTAGGGTTTTAGGAGAAAAACACGTCAGGTTTTGAAAAAATCTAGGAAGTAGGTATTAATTGAATGACAGCAAATTAAAAAATCTATGTGGGTTGACTGAAAATTTTTAATACTGGAGAACTGAAGAGTTGAATACCGATATTTACAGTTGAGATTTGTACCTACTTAAGGTTTAAATACTGCATAAATAATTAAATAGGTACCCTCTGACCAAAATTTCGATGGTATCCGAAGATGTAAGTTCAGTTGAAAAAATAATAAATAAGTCTTACCTGCGAATATGTTAGTCTAAGGGCGTACTGGGCAATTTGTGTCGTTTTCATAGTGTCCAAAACCAGTCGGTGTACTGCAAAAAAACAAAATCACAGTCAAATTCACTAAACATTTTTAATTTGTCCCTTCATAACCTAAACGTCAAGAGATTTAATCAAGTCACAAATTTATAACTTGACTCACAAATTGTTTGTAAATAAATTTAATAAACTGTTTATGTAATTAAAACGAATTTGAATACATAAATTTAAATTTAAAAATTTACGTACATGCACTCGCTGAGTTCTGCGAATGAAAGAAAAATGTTCAAGACAGTGTTGCCAGTCGGGTCTAGTCAGAAATTACCAGAAATATAAAAAAAAGTAACCTTTTTNGTGTAAGGTTGTTCATGGATGGAAAATGAATACAATTGATCATCTAAATTCGAAAAGTGACCAGTTGTGTAAAAACGTTTCATGGATTTGCGTTTTATTATCGAAAAACATTCGCTAAAACTCATTTTTTTTAACAAACAATAAATCAAATTCAAGTTTAAATGCACTTTATGACATAATTTTTAAATTGTCACTATTAATATTTTTTACTGAATAACCTGTAAAAGTTAATTCTACAATTTCTGAAAAATCACCTAAAAGTAACCTTTTCATTAGTGCAACCTAAAAGTAACCACTGCAGTTCAAAAGTAACCTAAAAGGTTACAAAAGTAACCTTCTGGCAACACTGGTTCAAGAAAGAATGATCGTTGTGTCAAATGTCAATGCCAAAGAGCATAAAAGAGTCAATGCTGTCGGCTGACAGTAATGACAGCTAAATTTTTCTTATGTTGGCAATGGCTACTCTGTGTTACCAGTATATAGTTAAAATAAGGTACTAAATTATCGTCAAAATATCACAAACATTGACAGAAAAATATCCTAAGCATCACTATAATTCAATCATTAAGATGGAGCACACTGTTTCTAATCGTTAATAATAAAATAATACATTTTGTGTGTACGTAAAGTAGTGCATGATGCATGATTACAGTCTTGTTTTATTTTCTTTAATTTACATCTTTACCTGCTTATTATATTTTATTACTTTGCGATACATACACCATTCTGAATTACTTATTCATTTTGATTGAAAATTATTTTTTTTACAATGTAATATATTTCATGTGCAATCTGGGGGCACGGCAGTGCCCCCACCAAGTCGAGCAAAAAAGCGGCACGGCCGTACCATCCTTTTCTCGAAGCAATTTAGGCCATTTTCGACCGCCTGTAACTTCGTTGTGGATAAAACTAGAAGGCTGAATTTTCATTAGCTATGCAGGCATTGTAAAGACACGGTATATTTAAAATTTCATTCAATTTGAACCAGTAGTTTAAGAATTATAACGGGTCAAAGTTACTTAATTTTGTCACTCACTGACTGACTCACTGACTCACTGACTCACTCACTGACTCACCGATCATCAAAACTCTAAGGCACTTCTAGCAGACCTAGAAGCTTCAAATTTGGAATATAAGTAGTGTTTGGTGTATGAATCAAGGAAAAACTAAAATATTTGGGGGCACGGTAGTGCAACCGCCAAGTCGAGTAAAATTTTTCAATTTCGGTCCAGTTTTCTAGATACATAACTGCTGTCTACAAAATACAAAAAGAAATGAGATCCCATCAAAAACAATACTTGTCAAAAAAACCAAGTCTCGCAACTCAGTTGTTCTACGGTAAAAAGTTGTGAGATCCATGTAATACCAAGTCCAGGCCAGGAAATCTTTAACGTTTTACATAAATATATTGACTTGGCCATCGCATGAAAACACGTGTAAATTAAATTATTTAGTGCGATGGCCAAGTCAATAATTTATGTAAAACGTTAAAGATTTCCTGGCCTGGACTTGGTATTACATGGATCTCACAACTTTTTACCGTAGAACAACTGAGTTGCGAGACTTGGTTTTTTTGACAAGTATTGTTTTTGATGGGATATATTCTACTAAGAAAGAGGATTTTTACTTTTGGCAACATTAAACAGTACTGCCAACACAACAGCATAAATAAACGTTCCGTTCAACGCAATAGATGTTTGCATAATAATTGGACATAATAATTTATTTAATTTGCTGTTGTACAAGATTTTAAGATTTTAATGTGTTTAATTAATATTCAGACGACTAATTAATTCAAGCGGGCTTAATTCGATTATTTATCTCCAGAGGTGAGTTTAATAATTTTTCAAAGTGAGGATTTGATCCTGTGAGCGTGTTGCTCATAGCCTCTCCAGTAGCGGGTAGCGGGAATTAGTTTTATTTCAAGGCAGTAGCACTAAAACACAGTTATAGCAACGTTTGGCCCTAATTCTCTGAAGAGTCTAGTTCTTCAAAAAGCATCTGCTATGCCTTTTATTTCAGGCGCTACCGCGAAGTGGTATTGTTACGGATTGTAATACTCGTAGCACTTACTTACTACTTTTGAATAATTATTATCTTGGTACTATGTCCACTCTTTTTTATTATTATACTCAATTAATGTTCTTTCTCTCTTCCAAATAAACTGCCTAGTATCTGCAGCTTATCATTTATTTATTTTATTGCAACAAAATACATTGTACACTCACATTTGCAAATAAAAGTGTTTATAGAACAAGAAGGCGCTTAAAATACCTTTTACTTATAACATCATTTGCGACTGAGATAAAACTCGTGCTGTAACAAACCTAGTTACGTTATAATAGTACCTACCCTACTCCACCATTTTATTATGAGTATAGGTATATACCTACCTACATACTGAGTACTGAAACCATCAATATTTTATGACAAGTTTTCAAAATGTCTTAATTATTTTAAAATTGAGAGTTCAACTACCTACTTACTTAGGCATTGATGCTCAGAGTCAGAGCCTAGGTACATTGTTAAGCTTAAGGCTCGTTGTTTTATTTTGATATATTTTATGCTAGCACAATCCTACCTTACTAGAACTTATACTTAGTAGGTAACTGCGGAAGAAATCTAAGTTAGGTCTTACCCTACAGCAGTGGTGTGGTTCTGGCAAATTAGAAAGGAGGACCCCTACTAACCTCCCGTGGATGTCGAAAAAAGCCACCAAGGAAGGGACAAATAGGCGAACATCAGTCCTCCCAACCCGTCTGGATAGAGTGAGGAGTAGGCCATTTATCCTCCATTTTATGGATGTAGGTACTTGCATCAAATAAATACTTTTTCGTTCTTTCTTTCTAATATTAGAGAGGGTCGGGCTCCTGCAGTAGAGAGAGACTAATGCCCGTTTTCACCATCAATTCCTTATTTTTAAGTGACCCCTATGACAATAAAATTCCTGTTATTTTTCACCATAAGGGTCACTTAAAAATTAGGGATTGATGGTGAAAACGGGCATAAATGACCTGATGATGACTGACGTTAGTCCATCTGAATCACAAAAATATTTTCTGGAACAGGTCAGATATTAAGTAGTTACAGCATGTTTGGTTACTAGGTATAGTTAATTCCCATTTATTTCATTACATTAATAAGCACGTTTCATCATATTTGAGTTGGAGCGAGGCCGTATCGCGCCTGCGCAAACACTGTCAGTTTGTTGGCTGATGGCTTTGCCCTGATAACTAAATGGGGCGGCTGGTGCTGATGCTGAAGACTACAGGTTGATTTAGGAATATTTTTCTTTATGTATCTAGGCACAATCCTTTTGTATCTAGAACAAGCTGAAGTGGCTATGGACAGGGCACATATATGTACGCAGAACTGACGGCCGATGGGGCAGCAAGGTTTTGGAGTGGAGGCCACGTACCGGAAAACGCAGCGTGAGACGTCCGTACAAGGTGGACCGACGACCTGATACTTAAAGGTAGCAGGAAGGCGCTGGATGCAGGCCGCTACCAACCGTGCGATGTGGAAGTCATTGGGGGAGGAGGCCTATGTTCAGCAGAGGACGTCCTGTGGCTGAAATGATGAATTCTTCTAAAAATTGAATATGTTAATAAGTTTGTCGACTACAAAGTACCTATTGACATTTAAACAGACCTGAAAACTAGTACTGTAGCAATGTGTAATGGAATGACTAAGATAAGTAATCTACTGAGTAATATTCTGACTGAACAGCACAGTCTGACTAACTAGTACCTATCGAAGTATTGTCACAAATTGACCTGCTCAAACCCGGTACCTTTGGGTATGCAGATGACACAACAGTGACAGCCAAATATCTTTCCAGCGCAAAAGCCAGCAGGCGTGAGGTCGAGTCTTGTCGTGAGTCCCTTATCGAGCGCTTAAATTTGGCCCTTCAGGATGTCTCTGATTGGGGCGATGCCAATCTGGTCCAGTTTAACGCGTCCAAAACACAGGCGTGTCTGTTCTCCGCCAAACGAAGTCCATTTCGTCTGGCTCCAACATTCCGAGGTGTGCCTGTTAAAATCACCGAGCGACTCCAACTTTTGGGTATCGAAATGTCCAGCAAGTTGAACTTTGGCGAGTACATCGAATCCATAGCGAAAACTGCTGCCAAAAAACTTGGTATCCTCTCGAGGGCAAGGCAGTACTTCTCCAATAAGCAAAGGCTGCAGTTATATAAAGCACAGATCCGACCTTGCATGGAATACTGCTGCCACCTCTGGGACGGCTCTGCCAAGAAATATTTGGCTGCTTTGGATTCGGTGGAAAGGCGTGCCAGGAGACTAATCGACAGCCCGACCCTTGTTGAAGCGTCGCTCCAGGAACTTGATCACCGCCGTAAAGTTGCTTCTCTAACGGTTTTCTACAGGCTACACTTCGGAGAATGTGCGAAGGAATTATACAACTTAATTCCACCAGCCCCTTTCCATCACCGGGGAACCAGACGCAGACTAGCGTACCATCCCTACATTGTCGACATTCCACCAGCTCGCACTAAGCGTTTCGACGACTCCTTTATAATGCGAACAGCTAGGGACTGGAATTCGCTGCCTGCTGCTGTATTTCCTGAACACTATAATCCGGGCGTTTTCAAGGCGAGAGTGAATAGGCACTTACAGGGCAGATATGTACCATCCTAGACTGCATCTCACTTAACACCAGGTGCGATTGCGGTCAAATACCTGCCTTGTCTAGCATAAAAAAAAAAAAAAAAAAATTACATAAAATTAAGTAAGTAGGTACTCGTATAAAATGATAATATCACCCTGTAAGTTTACTGTGGCTGTAGGTAGACGACAGTACTGGTTTAATTAGTTAGGTAGCAATTAAAAAAGTAAATAATGTTATCTAATTTCTTTAAAAATAATAGATACCCAGTTTTGCGTACCTATCTTCGTGATTTCAGATGATCTTACGCATGAATTTTATAAACATGTTAACCAATATTATTATGGCCTAAACCTAAACTTGAACAACTGACACTGAACCGATTTGTTTGAAATTTGGTATGAGAGATGATAGTTTGAGACTGATGCCCGTTTTGACCATCAATCCCTAATTTTTAAATAACCCCTACGTAAACAAAATTCCTGTTATTTGTTAACATAGGTAGGGGTCACTTAAAAATTAGGAATTGATGGAGAAAACAGGCATGAGACTAGGGAAAACATAAGATAGCCTTATTCCAATTTTTGAAACGGCCACGCGCGTGATTTTCTTTCTAAGATAGGTAGGTAAAATATCATCATCATCTCAGCCATAGGACGTCCAATGCTGAACATAGGCCTCCCCCAATGCTTTCCAATTTCCATGCTGCCTGGTTGGTAGGTAAAATATAAAATAGATGAATATATGTAATGAATTTGTAATACTTAAAACCTGCCTAGCTCGCAAGTATTATCTTTCAAATTGTATTTCCTGCAATAAAATACTGAGGCGACTTAGTTTTGCACTGTAATGTGCCTCTTCTCTTATCACGAGTTCACCAGCCAAAGTGTGTATCGTCGTAGCTTGGTGCTAGGCCAAGCTAGCACTGTAAAGTTATAGTACTACTTAACGAACTTCTTTATGCTTCATCGAAATCCCTTCAGTAGTTTTTGCATGAAGGAATATTAATAATCTTCCTTCCAAACTCACAGATTTTTGCCTTTATAATAGATAGGTCTAAGTTTTTACGTATATTAAGTTACTAATGGTTTTCAGCACAGAGCATGGAATCCATGCTCTGTGGTTTTCAGCCTTATGAAAAATCATGAAATTCTGGCGTTTATTTTCCAACTAAAGTAACTTTTCAATCCGGTTTTTAGGTTGTTAGGGACTCAAAACTAAAATCCTTGACTTCCGAAAATAAGAATAAGAAAATTCTTACTTACCAACTGCTAAACTAGACCAAGGTTCAAAAGCTTCTAATTTGTAAACTTGTTTACTCTGAAACACTTGACAGAGACAGTAGGTTCGTGTCCCTTCGCTTAGCATACTTAAAACTACTTACTGGCCATAAAATTCCGCTATTTTGTTATTAACAGTCAGTAGACAGAATAATGTGTCACCTTTTTGGCACACAGAGTACAAGTAAACGTTATTTGAAAATATTTAGGAAAATATCCGGTCAAGTGCGAGTCTTTATGAGTTAGGCTGGTTTCTGAATTTAGATTTTCACCTCATTTTCTAAGCTCCATAAGTCAAATCAAATCAAATAGTTTATTCAGTATAGGTCCTTTCCAGGGCACACACATCCCAAATATCAGCTTGCCCTACCACTACTTCGGGACAACATATTATTATGGTCTATTATATTATATTCCACAGATCCACTTAAATTTGATCACCTGGCTTTGATCACCAATGGATAAGATGACCTGGGTGATCAAAACCAGGTGATCAAAGTGGAATGGACCCAACATTATGGGTTGTACTAACAGAAATGGGTACCCCATAATAATATGTTGAAAATCCCAGAGAAGTTAAAAAAGTGCGAGTGTCAGTAAGAGTTTCGTATTAAGGAGACCATAGGATGTATGATGTATCATATTAGGATCATAGGTATAGACCTAGATTATCTTTCCTATAAGTACCTAGATCTTCTCCTAAACATAGTTAAATTTTTCAGTTAATCTTAAAATTTTCACCTTTAAAATGCACGCTTTTTTTCAGTGCGTTTAAAGAAAACATAAGTTTGGTCGACATAATTATATTCAAATATGTAAGTGCTCTTTTCCACACACTCAGTTAGAAACTTTTCTTATTCTAACTCAAATCGCCGTATCGAGGTAAGCTAACTCGTAGGCATACAATGCTCTCAGAAACGAAACATGCAGCGCGAAAGACCACATAGAATTTCAGCCCTGTCACTACGCCCTAGGGCCGCTTTTCCCATACCATGGTACCACGAAAACGATAACAAAATATGAATAAATGTCCCAACTACACTACAGGTGTGACGTAACAGGTATGCCTCTATAAAAAACCCGACATGATGTAGCAAGACGCCATTTTGCTTTAGCAACCACCGCGCGAGTTTCCGTAGCGTTTACACACTCTTTAACATAATTATCGTCAAATTAGTGTGCTCCAAATATCACTGTAGTCCAAAATACCTTCTGAGTTGTTACTTTGTTAAAACAATTTTCTAATTAGATGTAATTGGGTGTTTTTGTTAATAAGTGTCTCAATCGATAAGTGTCGTCCGCTTGTCAAATGTCAAATTTTGGCGGGAAACAATTGCAAAGAAAATTAGACGTAACTTTTTAGTAATCTGTGATTAGACGTTCTTTTTTTCGGAGGCTGCCATTGGACCTTTTTGTTTAGACAATTAATGGCGGCTGTAGTTTTCTAGCGATGTGATTGGTCACATGATGGGTTGGGCGTCAATGATGATGATGAAATGACTAGAATGTACACACGTGATACAAGCAAGATGGCAGAAGATTTTCAGTGGAAAATTCGCACTGGAAGCTTTTGGTTGAATTGGTAAGAAGACACTTTACTATTATTTTATTTTACTTTTCTTTCACAATTTGTAAATTGGATGAACAAACTATACTTTAGATAATCCTATTTTAAGGTATAGTGAATGTAATCGGTAATGACGTACGTGTATGTGAATTTAATTAATTAGTTAGTTATTTATTCACGTAGTTAAATAATTTTAAACTGGAAAGTTATCGCACTCCCTAAGATATTTTAATGAATTCATTGAACAATAGAAAACTAAGTACTTCTGTCTTCTAATCGCCTAATTATTTATGTAATGAAACTAACCAGTTGATTTAACGCTACATTAATACTGAAAATGTACAAAAAACAAGTAAAACCTGTCTTTACAATTTTCTTACAATTTCGAACTCATTAAAATCTTAAATTAAAGTATTAAATTAAAAAAGGAGGTTGCATTTTAGATCAAATAAAAAAGCGACATTATTTTTCTTAAATCTTCCAACGAAGAAGGTTTCATTCACATTTCAGTCATCATTATTTTTTTAAATCCACTAAAAAGGTTAAATTCCATAAACTTTTTTTTAATCAAATGTTAGTTCTAAAGAAACACCACATAATTCCTCTTACGGGGTCACATTGTGCTTAGCAAATAAAGTTGATATCAAAGATTGTAGAGCACTTGCGTCTTGATAAGGCTTATCAGAAATGGGACAGCACTATTTACTTAGTTTTAAACTGGTTATAGCAGCACGGCAATTTGGTTTTCCTTGATTGTAGAGTACTATTTAATTTAGCAAGATGTGTGGTCTGAAAAAACCTAATCTTTTTGATTCTTTTCAATATGCCTCAATCGCTATAATTACTTACGCAACTGAAAAAAAAACAGGATTATTTGTTGAGAATAGCGTTAATGATGGTTGTAAAATCTTTAACAAATTAGAATGAATTAGTTGTTTGAAATGTAAGAAGGCTTGAAAGAAAAGGAAGGATCTTAGGAAGAGATTTTACATGCTGTCTGTATTTTCGGAATGTTATCTACTTTTTAGAAGTTCTCGGCGTGACAAAGTGCTAAATAAAGTTAGATAAGACTAATTGCTTGGTTTTCCAATTACTGTAGGTCACACACACTGAAGGTTTTCACACAAAGTAACAGTATTTAGTAGTAACTTTGTTAGTGAATCACTCAAGATACCTTTATCACTGAAACACTGAAGTGAGTTTAGTTTGCCAGGAGTCAAAAAAATGTACTGTTTAAAAAACATACAGTCGAATTGAGGACCTACTCCTTTTTTAAAATGCCGATAAAAATAGGGTTATTCCACTTCGTACACATAACACACGTAACTTAGTACACTTTATCACAGTACTATTAATTTAATATAGACTGTTTTGCAAATATTAGTTTGTACTTTAACATGCTATTAGGTATGTTTAAAAAACTACTTAAAGTATGATTCTACTACTGAAATAAGCTAAGCACATTCCCAAAGAGAATTCTCAAAAAAGAACATGTAAATTTTAAGGATTGAAATTGTTCTTCAACTAAATAAGCTTAAATTAAAATCATAACACACGTAACTTAGTACACTTTATCACAGTACTATTAATTTAATATAGACTGTTTTGTGCTATGAATCAGAATTAATAACTAAAATGCAAACAATTTCCCAAAAAAAAAATGGCGTGATGCGTTGATGTCTTTACTTTGGGAACGTAAAAAAGTCTCAAAAATGAAGTAACTAGTAGATAGGATTCTAAATATTAGTTTGTACTTTAATAATATGCTATTATGTTTAAAAATATATTTAAATTACGATTCTACTACTGAATTAAGCAGTAAGCACTCTCCCAAAGAGAATTCTCAAAAAAGAGCATGTTATTTATGAGGAAAATTGAAATTGTTCTTCAACTAAATAAGCTTAAATTAAAATCTTAAAATACTATTTACTTGAAAGAAATAACTAGTATAGTCTGTTTGAATGTATTATTGATACAGCTGATCGTCGCAACTAGTTGTAAAAAGGGTTTTATTCCATTGAGATATGATTCAAAATTGAAACATACATTTGTGGAATATAAATACATTTTCAAAAACGTTTTGTGTTCCCAACTGACTCTGAATCATTCAAAAGAGAAGCCTTTTGTGTAAAAATTCCTAGAATGTGTGTGAGTGTACGATTAAAAAAACATACAGTCGAATTGAGCACCTCCTCCTTTTTGAAGTCGGTTAAAAAGGCAAATATAAATTCAAATTGTTTATTGCATGTCACATAATAAAATAGTTACTGTTAATTAAAAAAATGCAGTTGTACCTATAGATCAAAGTAAATGAAGATAGAAATAAAATGTTAGGTAATAGTTTAACATTGGTATGACGTACAATTTTTAGTTTTTACTCGTAGTAGCACTACAGTTTCAACAAAAAAGTATGACTTTCAAATTTTCAGGAAGTGCGTAATATTATCACATTTGAATCATCTTATGAATAGAAAATGTCTGTTTCTTATATTTTTTTTCAAGTTTATAAAAAAAGTGTTTTCACTTAAGGTTATGACCTGTAATTATTCATAGTCCTAACTATAGTTTAGTACAATGTAATGTTAAGTTTGTTTATACGTTAAGGTTTACTTATTAACAATCAAATTCCTCATTACATTTCAAAACAGAAAGTTTTTAATCAAGGCTAAAAACAATCGTTCAAATAAGCATTTTTATTTTCCGTTCACAAACTCAATATTCCTAAAAAGTATTCAAAATCTTCATAGAAATTAACCCGTGACCTTTCTAACTATACTCTATTCATAGTTAAGGAAACAAAATCTAAAAATAGAGTCAAAACTTAAAAGGATAAACAAAAAGGTTTCTCTCAAAAAACGAAGATTCTTCCCACTGTCTGCATACCATTTCAGGTCAGGTTGCATCACGAATATTCAAACCAACTAACTACAAATAACTGGAAAACAATAGCAACACAAAACTTATGGAAATTACCGAGTTTTAAACAGATTGTTGGCTCTTGGGTTGATTTACATGAATTTGGTTATGAATAGACGTACCGACGGACTGATTTCTAAGCTAGTTACTTAACATTGTCGGATGGACGCCCTTGAGATTTTCAGATGCACGCGCTTCTGTGAAATCACATGCGAATTTTCAGTGCTAACTAACTTAACAGGGTATCCCAAAAAGTAGTGTCAAGCCGAAGGCCAGAGGTAGAACATCATTAGGGCAACCCAAATCAACGGGTTACCTACGCCATATCGAATGACAAATGATCGAAAATCAAAATATCGAATACGTTTCATCGAACGATCAAAATATCGAATGCTCAAAATATCGAACGTTCAGAATATCGAACCATCAAAATATCGAACGATCAAAATATCGAAAGTCGATATAGACGTTTTTATTAAATTTCATCACGCATCATTTCTGAACTTTCCTTTTTGGGACAGGCTAGGCTTATAATAGGTCCCCACGGACATTATTCTCAAAATTTATAAACTTGAAGAATTGATGCATGATGAAATTTAATAAAAACGTCTATATCGACTTTCGATATTTTGATCGTTCGATATTTTGAACGTTCGATATTTTGAGCATTCGATATTTTGATCGTTCGATATTTTGATCGTTCGATGAAACGTATTCGATATTTTGATTTTCGATCATTTGTCATTCGATATGGCGTAGGTAACCCTGAACGTGACTTTTGATAGTTTACGAGTTATGTTTATTTTTCTCCGAGTAGATAATAGTTCTTCTCTCTAGTCTAGATTCAGATGTATCTGTAAGTTCACCACATCTCTTTTCGTGTATCTTATTCCTAGTTTAGTCAGTTTGGTGATTACATTGTAATTTTGAATCATCTTGTACGTAGGGCCGTAGTAAGACTAAACCATGAATTAAAGTAAGTAGATATCTATGACAGGTCATGAAGACAAGGGTTAGTTAGGGCTGTGTAACCTCCGCAATAAATATTTTAATGAAACCTACAAGATAGCAGAAGATTGGCAATTGCGTTTACGCATGCTACGTTAAATACCATTAGCTTCCAAATTGAAACAAGTTTTCTCAGTTTTAAAATCAATGGTGAAAATTTCAGTTTCTTCGAAGAAAAGTTTGAATTTGGGTTCAATCATCAAAGGATACGCGCCGTCACTATCTATTTTTATTGAGTTGTTTGTTCTGACTATCAAACAAAGCTAATACTCGTAAGTCTAGAAAACTACAATTTAAAATACAAGTATTTTTTAATCTCCATAATCTAATTTATTTTTACTTTAAGGGGAGACAAGAGAATTCACACCCGCAAAGCCACGTGCAACAGCTAGTTAGGGACTCTAAAGACCTGCATTAAATTGGAATAAGCATTATCTTTACGACCAATGAAAAACTTGAGAGCTAATCTTAACATCAAAATTATGGCACTAAATCAGGTGCTTTATTGATTAACGTAAACCGTAAATGCTCCTTTTCAATATTATCCAGTTACTTTCAAAGCAAAGGACATTTTAGACTTCAATGTAGTAAATACTGGGGCACAATTCTCGGCCTTCCTACGTTGATATTAAGGCAAACATTACCATCAACCTCGAGGTCGGTTGTGCTTGCAACAATGCAAAAGTCCACACTACTTCAATTAACGTTATGCCACTAAACGTGTGAACTGGGAGCTCACGAAAACCGACTAATTTGATTGGCGGACTTGCCCAAGGTACAACGTTGGGCCCGTTACTCTACCTTTCTGTATCGACTTAGTCGAACGCTTGCCTTAAATCTGTAACCTAAAAGTGTTCTATTTTGGAAATATTGTTTAAAATCATTGGGATCAATTTTCATTGATCAACGATCCATCAGGTAACTTAGTTCTTGTATTGAGTGAGAATTTGTACATGCAAAATGTTAGATTTAAGTGATTTAGCTCGTAGGAATCTTATTTTCAGTGATTATTTTTTACATCATTGTATAGTTGTTATGGCCTACTAATGCTCCTAGTTTAATATCCTCAAACAGTTTCATAAAGTCCCTTCCATAATATTTTTATAGGTTTGTTTGCATAACTTTTGGAATCTATTATTAGGAATTTCAATGCAGCTAGCTTTTAAAGGCAAAAGTGTACAGCTTCAGGCTACCGCACACGTGAATAATTGAATACGAGATGTGAATGATTGACGAAAGGAGAGTAGTCTCATCCGTTACTTATAATTATCAGAATTTTCATACGCATTAATATTAGTGCAATAAGCTTTTTACGGAAAGTGATATCAAAACATTTTGTTTTTTGAAATTTTTTACTCCATTCGTTACTTATTGGTTTGTTTTGTTTAATTAACATAAGATTTTTTTTTCCATGTTTCATCTTTTTAATTTACTGTTAGCGATAAGACCGCCTAGTTGAACCTTGTGTGTTCCTTTTCTTTCTGTTCTGTTCTTTGGTATGCAATAAAGAGTTTTTATTATTATTTATATTTTCTTCTTAAAGATTCTCGGAACTGGTTGTTCCGGTGTTATTATTATTACTGTTTAAATTAACTAATAATTGTCAAATGTTACGTAAATTCTCGAAATTGTAATGGCCGTGTGCGTTAGTCCTAACATAGTATGACCACAAAACAACGATTCAACTGTTGGATGTACTGCCGTGGTTGATTTATTTTCGATTGTTTCTGTTGCTGAGTTTCGCTTTCATTGACTTGGTCTAGCCTAGAAAATGAATATGACCCAAAGTTATTGAAAACCAAAGATTTTGCAATGCTATTGTGGGATTTTCAATATTTGATGCTGAAGAATTACTAACTCTATAATTTTTAGACACTAATTTACCACAAAATGTTACGTACAATATTGCCCGATGAAAAAGAGTTTTAGTGAGGTTTTGTTGTCATATCTCGCTATTGCCATTTTACGTACCTACAGGCAACACCATCTGTCGTTGACGTGGGGAACTAATCGTATAATTTCAAAACCACTAGTTTTAAAGTGTTGTGTTTGTTTTCGAGGACAAAGGGGACCATGAAAATTGGAAAGAATAGTCTCGTAGTTGAAATACCTATTACCTATTTAAATCGTATCGAGTTTTAAGGCAAAGGCTGGACATGCAAATTCCTGACTAAGTAAGTAGGAAAGATTCCCGCCACATATCTCTATAAATATTGTCGAAAGTTTGCCAACATGGTATGCTTAGGTATTTTTCCTGTAAAGAAATACTTATTAATATAAAATGAAGATTATACTGGTTTTAAAACAGTTGGTTAACGTTTGTAGAATTCGATAGATCTGGTTAAATTTCAGTGAAAAATGATGCGAGTTATCTGACTTCATACAGCTAGCCAAAGTTTTGAATTCAGACATTACTAGAAAGAAGCGACAATAAATCACCCAAATGTCATCCGCTGGACTATTGTCGTGAACCCTCCTAACACAACATACTTCGCTTAGCTTCAGGGTTACGGGTACTGCACAAATTACTAATACCACTGCCCACACTTCAGACTGTATTTTAAAAATATCCAAACTCCGAAAGCCATTTAAAGCAGGCGGCGCCACAAAGCACTGGCGACATGCGCGTACGCAAACACGCGTGGAGCTCCAATTCACACCTGTGACATAAGGTCAGGTGTAACTGTTCTGCTATTGTCACGTTTTACTGTAATTTGCTGTGCGTTGGTCGAGAAATAGGCTGGTTAATTTAGAATTCAATATTGTGTAACATCCTTAACATTTTGTCGCTTTTCATCCGAAATATCTTTTTTTAATGCAGAATAAGGCAGGTATTTGACTTCCACTCGGCATGGGGCACACTGAAAACCAGCGTCGTGGCTTTCTTTACCGTGGGCCACGGCATAATATGCTGAGTGGGGTCCCATTGCGATGGGCATCGCTGTTGCGACACCTGTGGCACTGTTCAGTTCACTTTTTATTTCTTTGTAATGTTCTATGTGCCATTTGTCTTTTTTTCCATAACTAAGTGATAGATGTTCATCGTAATATTATGTTTCTTTCTTTCTTTATTTGATCACAATCGAACCTGTGATGTTGTTAAGTGAGATAGTTACTATCTCATAATCTCATTATCCTCAGGTAATATTAAAATGTCGACTTTAGGAGCAGCGACTCTCTTTAATTCACCAGAGTGAAATAGTAGACGTAGAGACAGGGTAGGGAGATCCACCTTAATCTAATTAAGTTATAAAGTATTGTAATTTTAGTGTGATACTATGATTAAGTTTTGCATTATACTCGTACTATGTTCAAGACGAAAGTGAATATATAGGCACTTACAGGGCAGGTATGTACTATCCTAGACTGCATCTCACTTAACACCAGGAGTGATTGCAGTCAAATAACTACCTGCTTTGTTTTGCATTATAGTTCTTGCAACTCACGAAGGCGAGTGTGCTTTACTTGTGTGTGTATACACGCCCACACTGTTAACTATCCATTTCCGTTTTTGCTCTCGCTCTAATCAAATGGCGATTCTTTGCGATAGAACGAGATGACATGACTTTCAATGGGCAGTTAACACTGTTGGCGATAGTACTCGTACGTGTACATGTACATAACGATAGTGTTTGTAATGTCTATCAAATTTTTTGAAAAAACGAACAGTAGCGAGCCACCACATGTAAAGTTCACTCGCCTTCGGGAATTGCAGCAACGAAAAAAAAATGAATTCTAATTGTATCGTCTAGAAGAAGAGTCGTGCAAGCAAGAAGAACCTAGAAGAGGCGAAGACTGTAATCTGTTAATGAAGAGAGCTATCCGTCGACAGTATTGACGATAAACACTGTCATGGAGTTGCTCTCTTTATGAACGGATGCTGTTTCAGCGTGCGCCGGCGCAGCAAGTCCGATTTCAGCGGTTTTATCACTTGTAGATACATGGTTTTACTTACTAATTTGTTCTGATTTTCTAACTTGTATGTTTTGTTTGGTCAGCATTAAAAATATCATTCGCAAAAAATATTAATTTGGCGAATCGGCTGAAAAAATGTTATTTACCTACTTACTTACTAAGACTGTGTTGCAGCATCTTACTTTAAATTTAACAAACGTTAAAAATATGTCATACTCCACGCAAAAAACACCGGTTATCGTTATAGTTATGGTTAAAGTTCGGTGGTGTAGCTCAAAATTATTTCCTTCGTATTTTTAACGAACTGAAATGTTTATTTGTTTAAAGTTTTACAGTGTGTTTAATGATGCTATTTATTTGTTTTGTAAACTAATTGTTTTCTCAATTGTTTTTAATTATTAGCTCTTTACACCATTTGTTTGTATTATTTTTTGTATTATTTTATATTTTTGATCTATTTTCTATAGCTTATATAGTTAATGTTTTAGAGTCATTTAAGTCTCCACTGCAGGAGTACAACCCTCTAAATTACCAGAGGCAAATGGAGGATTTGGCCTACACTCCCCACGCTGGCCAGAATGGTTGTTAAAAAGCACTTTTACACGTCCCAGTATTAACCCTACCACTGCTTAAATTTATAGACTCAACGGGACTAAGCAGTGAACTCTAAAGACAAGGGCTGCCACAATAGATCAAACCTGGTCGAGTTGGCGCAAATAAAGGCCCAAAAACCAATAGATAATAATAAAAATACCACTGCTTCGGGATAAATGTTCCAGTTGCTGAGAAGAAGCAGCGCAAGAAATTCAGTCACTATTGTCAGCCTCTTTTTCAATGGTTTTCAGATTTCCAAAAGATATTCGTGTTTGTCTAATTTATCTTCTTGCGTCAATGCGTGTATTTACCACGATAGTGTCAACCGTCCTTATTAAATTATCTTTCAGCTTTCAATGTTGTCTCTAGCATTAAACTAATACTACTTTTAATGAAGCACGTCACGTTTTCTTAGCAGACAAGGCAAGTTCTGAATTTCAGCAGTTTGTGTACCTATACTTTGTAATAAAAATGTCCCTACTTTTTATTGCATACCATACAAAACTGAAAATAAAGAAATTCTAAATGGAAATATTGCCACAATTTAGGCGTCCATAGGCGGTCTTATTGCCGGAAGCGATATACCGTCTATGGAATAATATTTTTTAGGTAAGAACATTTTAAATAATATCTCACATTAACTTTATAATTAGTGACTTTTTATCTTCTACCTGCGATATTGGTCGCGCATTTCAAGTCACATACTACAGGATAATAATATGAATCATCATCATCATCATTCGAGTCTACTGCAGGATGTTTAGCTTCGGAAGGAGCATCATAGAACATGATTGACTGAATTTTTATTCAACTTCTGCTTGCAATCTTCTTGAGGTCGTCAGTCCATCGAGTCTGGCTGCCATTCTGCAATACGTTTGACCAGACGTGGTCTTTATTCGGCAACCTGTTTACTTCGCCTAATTGAGGTTGTGTTCCCCAGTCGATGAAGCACATGATGCCGTGCCCTGTGAGCCCAAACAACTGCACGCAGGAAGATTCAATGAATGCTACTGACAACGCCACTCTTGTAGCGGAGTTTTGGGCTAACACTGTGTAGGCTTGTTGTCGACACGGCAAGAAGAATATTGTAACTTACTTAATTAATTATTTTTTGTAGAATACTGTTTTATAAGTAGGTAAATCTTATGTAATATTAAAATTCCACCTTCTGCAACCAACTTTGGAACTGCAAACATGGAATCTTCCACTCATAATCTCAGTGTACACTAATTTCATCTCGAGCTCTGTGTGCATTTTACATTCTTGCTGTTATCATTCTGATAAGGGTGATAACGTGATAAGAGGCAAACAGTAATCAGGTCACCTGTAAGGTGTGGTGACGAAACTTAGAAAACCATAGAGTTTTGATAGCAGGTTTTATATCTTTTTGGAGTTTGCCACTTTTATCGCCCGCCGATTTAGCGCTTTGATAAATTCCGACTCTTCCGTGGTTTGGCTGAAAGTTTATTATCCTTTTCTTTATTAAATAAATACAACAACGAAAAAGTTCTCAAGTGATGCGTCGTCTATCAACACTAAATGTACTTACCNGTTCCCCAGTGTAATCCGTTTTTTGTTTCTTTAGCATTTCAGAATGCCACCAGTGTCACCCTTAAAACCAATTGCGTAGAATCTTCTTAGTAGGTGACGTCATCGGTAGAATTTTATCTTGTATTTAATTAGGTACCTATTTATATTATGTAATTGCTATTAGTATTTATCTATGTATTAGTATTTATATATGTTTTATAAACACTTAAGAGTCATTTACAGTAAAAAAATTTGAAAAAAATATTGCTGTGAAGTACAGAATCACTTTCGTGGCATCAAAAAATTCAAAACGTTAAAGCTTCCAAACGAGACTCACTATTTGACTGATTTACTGAGAATACAATCTTCACATCAAGCGCTACAATTTTTGTTTACAAAAAGTTTAAATAAGTTAGAAATAAAATTCGCCACGAAGGTGACGATGAGAACCGTGGCGATGAGAAATACCCATACAACTTTTGTAACTGCTAAATGTCCAGACCAGCGTTGTTCGAGGAGTCGGCCAATCCTTTTTCCATTATATAAGGCAGCTATTTTGCCATGATGAAAGAATTCATGTAACATGATGCATTGGTCAAAAAATAAACGAATAAAAGTCATTTCTGAGATAGTCCTGATGACTATTAAGTGCAAGCGATGGTTATAGCAGTGGACGTAAGGAATTTTTCGGCCCAATTTATTTTCTATTCTAGTCGCAACTCCTGAAACTTTCCCACTCATTACACTTGCGCCATCATAGCATTGGCTAGCTATCTTAGTTTTAGATATTTTTAAGGTAGGGCATTGTGGTTTCAAGGTAGGGCATTGCCCCACAATGCCCCCCCCTAGCTACGGCCATGAATTACAGGCGAAGGTTTTTGCTGCCAAGATTTTAGATCTGACCTGAGCAGTTTTTACTGTTTGTACACTTTTGTTTTTAAAAATTAACATTTAATTATCTATTTTCACTGCGATCTAAACTGTTTGATTTCTAAAGTAATTATTTTCGTTTCTTAAATAGATTTCACGAGAAATCATGTTCGATGTTACTAGAGCAAGTTAGTTGTTGGCATAAAATATTGCAGAACTAACTTTACCGAGAAACTGTCAGTCCATTCAAAGTGCATAATAATTATTATAAATGCTCGGATCCGACTCTGGTATAATATATACATTATAATGGATACCTACCTATTTAAATTGGTTTTATCTAGACACGAGGTAGCGTGTCAAGCCAAGTTCAAGTAACAGAACTAGCGAGCAGCACGGTGTGTAATATTACTCTTTTCCGCAAAAGCAACGTAACGAGTTTTGAATAAAGTAATTAAAATAACATATCAGCGATAGTTTGACGATAATCTGGTTTTAATAAAATTAAAGTTTTCTTTTCTCGCGAAAGAATCGAGTGCTTGCTTGTTATTTGATATTATACTCAGAAGACGAGAACAAAAAGAGAACAATAACGCCTGCCGCTCCATCGCTTCGCTCTCACAATATCTGTCTACGCAATATTAAAACAGATAATATGCAGAAACACTTAGCTCTGCGCAGTGCCTTTATTAATTTACGTACTAGACAAAGGAGATATTTCGCTTTGTAAAGGACCTGCACAGTGTGGCGATTCGTAATTACTATGTGCACTTGTGTACGAGCATTTAACTTGCAGATTTTCCCCGCAACTAAGTACGAAATAAGTTGCTTACTTTGATTCCGGTGCAACAACTGTGGGCGTCTTATGCTAACCGTCAGGTAACTAGACACATTTAAATTAAAACAGAGTGATGAAAAAGGATTGGTATTTTTATACATGACAATTCACTATGTGTAATTTTTATTGTAATTTGCACAATGCCCATCCGACCTTTTTAACATCGCAACGCGTTAAGTCCTTAGGGTCTTCGAAAAACTTCTTTTACTTTTCAAGTCTATCCAGGGAACTTTCTATGAACGCCAATAAGGTACATTTAGTCTTTGATGAAGTATTATTCTAAACAACTGTACCTAAACTGTACCTGGCAGTACCTACCTGGCAGTCAAACAGATAAATGAGTGATCTAAAAGAGGTCGTACAGAATCATAAAAAGAAACTATGTATTTGACTAAGATAATAACTATTATACTTATTTGGATACAACTACGTGACGTGACGCGCGCCCCATAATAACGTTATTAGCATAGATGGAACTAACGACATTAACGGCGAATTACTCATTAGTGTAGCTATGTTGCATATTATACAGAAGCAGACCTCGATAATAGCTGTAAATTAATTATGAGACGCACGTGATGGAAAGAAGAAAGCCCAATAGTTAATGTAATAATTACAACAGCAATGAGATTTTATTTTGTATTTATAAACGTTGCGTCTTCAGCCATTATTCAGCAAAATTGCCATGTCTAATGTCTATACATTTGACAGAATAGATTGAAAACTCTTTAAAGTCAATTTTATTTTTAAATATCGTTGCATTTTTGTCATTAAATCGAGAGAGTCTATAGAGGTGTCAATCAAAGTTACGTTAACATTTTCAACACAGGCAACGAAATTGAACTGTAATTCTTAAATGTCTCGTCGAAATATGGCGGCTGGGGCAGAAAAGTTCTCGAGTGGTGACCCCGGGCCGAAAGACGTTGTGTGGGCAGGCCCCCCCACTAGGTGGACCGATGATATGGTGAAGATCGCGGGAGGTTCCTGGATGCGGGCGGAGCAGGACCAGTCGTTTTGGAAATCCTTGGGGCCTTTTTTCGGCAGTGGACGTCATTTGACTGAAACGAAATGAACGAAAGAACGTCGAAATATGGCAACCCTATTTATTATATGCCAAACCGTAAACAGGCATGTCCTCGCAGTAATATAGGTAGTGACGGGCAGCGGCCAGCCGGACACAGCAATTTTCCTCTTCCGCTCACATTTTATCTGAAGCCGGCGAGAGCGAGGCAACGCGCCGCGATTGTAGCCGGAAAATCAATTATTTATCGGTAGTTTCGATAGCGTGAATGATGCGAGGCGCCGAATCGGTATTCCATCGATATTATGAGTGACGATATGTATTCTAAGAATTTGAACATACCAAGTAGCCGTCTTAGCAATGTCTATCACACACAACAACCTCTACAATGTCGGTCTTAATTAACACCTGTTGTGACAGTAAAATTTTACAGAATTCAGGTTCTTTTTTAAGTTCGGTGACTGTATTTGCCTTTATGTAAAAAGTCAGTGACTTCAATAAATTCCTCGATCCCGTGTATTGCAGTATTGTCAAAACTATCTCAACTAGCGTAGCCTAAAGCTGATGAGTCAGTGTATTACAGCGGTGGCCAGCAGCCGGCCAGCCGCATCAATTCGCTTTTCCCGCACATATTTTTTCCGGAAGGCGTTGAAAGCACGCACGAATCCGCCCTTTGCCATTGCACGGTTTGTAACCACCTATTTATTTTCATTAATGTCGGCTATACACTCCTTGTAACATACTATCTTGTAAGTGACCCGTGTTACAAGTGCCTTATAAATACGCTAGCCTTTTGTCTGCAGCCGCGCACGCGCTGATTTCATGACGTCATAAAAATACTATAGCCCATCCCTCGGGGACCGTCCTGGGATGAAAAGTAAATGACGTTTTGTTAAAATGTATCTCCCCATTGGTGTAATAATTTTTGAGATGTACAGACAGACTAGAGACGTAAATTCATTGCATTGTCTTTTGTAGGAGTAATCTACGTTTTCAGAAGGTTTACACATCATTTTTGTATGTTCGCTGATATTTAAAAAGTAATTGCTTTGCTTGCATACATTTCTGTGGCTGGCAGATTAAGCACATGGAGGGAAATTTCGAAACATGGATTTGTAATGTACCAACCCGCATTAGTCTCGCGTGGTGATTACGCCGCCCATCAACAGCACTGCACTGCTAACTCGGTTTCAAATGAAGTCAGCGCTTGTGTTAGTGTGACACATGACGTATTGTGTTACAACGCATGCTACTCTACAAGTTTCGAATATTCACAACTGCTCTTTTCTAGTGTTTGCTAGTCGAAAACTGTGTTCAAAATGTTACTCCAGTTTCAATTGGCAAAAGAATTGAAAATACATCCAACACTGTTAGAGCTAAATACATGTAAGAGTTACAAACATAATACACAATTACGTATGAACTTTAAAGTTCCGTAACTAAGGTCTCTAAGCGGCTGGGTACATAAATCCCAATCCAATTTTAAATTAAATTAGAGTGCAAATATGAAGATTCAAAAACTCAAACAATCAGGTAAGTTACTATGTGCATTCTAGGTAATATAATTAATAATTTCCTGTGCTTTAGTAGAGCTTTAAAGCTCGCTGTAGGAAGCTATTAACAGAACATTTTAGGTGCTTCTCTGATTTTGAACCGCACTTTGAATGCAGTTCAGTTAGCTTTACGCTCGTTCACGTGTTAAATATGTAAAATGCTAGATTGAAATAATTTACGAAAGCTTGCCTTTATTTCAACTGCTAACCGGTATCTAAAATATAAATATTATCATTCGGTAAAGATTTTGTGATGGAAGGTTGAAATTTACATTGTGTCAATCGTGTTATTAGAAAAAGACTATGTTGTCTTTAAAACCGTAGTGTTAGGTTCATCAACACATTCGAAAGACAAACGAATAAAACGTCACTGTTCAACGAGCGTGTAAGTTTTATTAGTAATGGGGATATTGTATAGGTTGTGGCACGTCTGGTACTAATATATTATGTGGTGGTAGTTAGGTAGTTTTGATGTCGACTATTCTAGAATATAAGCCGAAAAATATTGCCGAAGGATACGAAGCGTGGATAAGTTTCCCGCGCGCGCCGGCTCAGCCGCGCTTACGGCTAAATTAGCCAACATCTTATTTGCGCACGAGCGTATTATTCAAATCGGCGCCATATTGAGATGTTGCTTTGGTTTCAGCTCCAGAATAAACAATGCATTCCTCTGCCTTTTGATCCTTCAGCGAATCCGACAGGATTACCATTACAATGTGTGCATGCAAGTATGCGGATCTTACTAAAACACAACACAAGTTCTCTATCCTGTTTACATGACTTTTATGTTAAAACGGTATGTGGCATAAGAGGTATTTAAATGTGATTGTGGTTATTATTTTATAAACGAATCCACAAGTGTCTTTTTAAAATTCAAAAATGTTTTAATAGGTTCGTCCTTTATTTGTTACCAATTGGAAAATAATTATAAGAATAAAAAGTTGGTGCCTATTTTCAGGCTTTTTAAGAAATACAGTTTAAATATAATAATAGCGAAATAAAATTTCTTTATTCTTTCAGGTTAAAAATAGAAAATGAACTTTAAAGAAACCTTGTACAATAAAGTCATAATTAATATATTTAAGCGTATTGTGCTGCCTTTTGGAGCTTTTGGTGAACTCAGCAAGTTTCCTCCCGCGAGATCTCCGACGTTTTATGGTTCACTTATTTCAACCTCCTACAAAGATAATTTTTAGGCAAACATTTTTACTTTCATCCGAACTTGATGAAAGTTGGATCTTGTGAGAATATTTGAATTATTTCTAATTCTTGTTCTATGGGTTCGTGAAATTTAATTTTATAAAAAATATCTTCTCGGAAAATTCTGAGATTGGACTTGATATTTTTACAGGTAGGCCTACTTTGGATCTATTTGAATACCTAAGTAAGAAAATTATTACAGTACACATTTTAGTCGATATTTACCGCAATAAATACTTTCTATTAACACCAGTCCAATGACTAAACTAATGTATTGTTAGAGGGATCATAATATAAAGAGCACATCATAATGTTTCCGGGGCATATTCACGGCTCAATAGCGACTGCATATCACACGATACCATAGCATCGTTACGCAAGATAATGCCAATGTATGATTAATGGTGAGCCGCCGAAGTTTCAGCGGCAAAACGAACCCAAAAAAGGGCATGCTTGCAAACGGATATGTAGCCCGACTACATACAAATTACGCGTTACGAAGGATGCGGGTTCTACCCTTCCCTTATCTACATTTTTAGATAGATACCCAACTGACAATCTGTGGGCCTAATATGAGTTATTTACATTACATTTACATGCTGCATCGAGCAAATGATAAATTGGACTTGCCGGGTTCCCTAATCGAAATTTCAGCGCATTGCGTCAGAGTGAGACTTCACTTAATTCAAAGTAGAGGAAAAATCGATGGCGTGATAGGAGTTTGTATGAAGTTGGATACGAGATGAGAACACGGCTCATTAAACTTCACCCATCCACATTTGCTTACGTCTCGATCCAAGATATTCAGGGCAACGCAACGACACTTGTTCGTTTTATAGACAACCTTATAGTGTACACTATGTTCTCCCACCTCCAATCACCACTAATTGGTTGTAACCTCTAAATAAAGTTGTGTTTAGTCAGAAGTAAATATCCTATACGAAAAAGGAAAATACTTTCATGAAATATTATTCGGGTTTTATCGCGCCTTTTACTGATCCTTGACACAGAAAGTCCACGTTTCTTTATAAAACATGAGTTTATTGGTTCTGTTAGCAGTAATCGACTAGTAAAAGAAGAGAAATTTTTGTAACGAGCCAAAACATTCCCAGAACCGTAGTAATAATGTAAAGAAAATATATTTTATAAGAGGAATGATAATGGAACAAAAATCATGTTCTCTATGAGGATAATTAACTATGGATAAGAAAAGCCCCGGTGACATTTGCTTTATTAAAACGGAGGAGGCGACAACTTTTTTGCTATTTCCTCTCGATTTAAATGCAAATTACAAGAGGAAGGTTGCATTACGTTCCGTCTTCGGCGGTCATGAGCTGTCACGAAGGCTAAATTCATATTTATGAAAATCTTACTCCGTCACATTCGCCAGTCACAAGGTGTAAGACAACAATTCTTTGTGCAGGTGTTACCTCTTACAACAGGTGTTTAAATAATAAAACATGAAATACGTATGTAATATTCACTTCGTGGTCACAGAAATGTATTAGCGGCCATGGCAAAAGGTACATTTTCAGCACAAACTGTTACTCTCTTGGTATATTTTACTTACTGAAATTGGACCGGTAATTTTTCTTAAAAAGAAATAAAATGTTATTGGATGTTCGGAAACCTTTTTTTAGATTTGGACCCGCATACGAATAAGGCTATAAATGTTGATCAGGACAACAAAAACAATTGACCGAAATGTATTACTGGGAAATTGCTGTTAGCACAAAAGCATTTGGCGCCTCGTTTTTTACTATAAGCTCATAGAATATGTTGTTAACGGCTGTCATGAATGGGTAGTGCTTAAAAAACTTGTCCAAAAATCACACCTAATACAACCAGTAATCATCAACAGTTGCTATGATACTGCGTTTATTAAAACTCTGTTTCCTCTCTTTTGTAGCAGAAAAATCTATTCTTGACTGAAAATGCTAAAGTCAGAAAAGCTGCCTAACTTTTATGAAATAGTCTTTTTAATATGATTAGGTTCCTTATCCACACATGATAGAACTTAATACAATACAGATTGAATTATTATGTTAATCTCATATTATGAAAACAAACAAATACTATCCATTTGCCACAATGTGTTTATTAAGCATCGCTTTTGAATGTGGATATTTGAAATCCTATTGAGAGCGGTACAATGAATGTTGACTCCACCTCAGTATTATTTCTTGTGGCGTTCGGGGGCCAAGGCACTTGAATAAAAGATTCGTATATTATCCCAGGCCCGCCGGAGCACAATAGGGCAGCGACAACGCACTCACTGTAATTCAGTGAGCGGCCTGGCGAACGCATTGTATTAATACGACAACATGCTATATTATACCGTATAGACCTTCTAATTTAAAGGTGCGCTCGAAATTTTCCGTATTCTCGATTCACAACTTTTGGTTCAATAATCCAAACTTCTGACTACTTTCCGATCCAACCAGAATACCAAATCAGAATCCCCGAAGATTAGGAATCACAAAAGACTCCTCATAGATTCCGCACCGGTCGGGTTTGCCATCACAGAAATCAGGAGTCGTATCTAATTCGATCGACTTGTAGAATTTTAATATGCGAACTGGGAAAACTTTCACGGGAGTTATTCGAGTGTAAACAATGTTAAACGTTTGACCGATTCGATTTCAGTTCCAACTTAACATAACATCAAAGAAAAGTTGAAGTCCGCAGAAAGTTATCGTACTCGTACGTTTCCAAAAGTTGAGGGGCTATAGGACGTGGAAAAAAATATATTCCCGTTCTTAAATAGTTGGAGGGTAGTGGAATAAAGGGACGGATACAAACGCCCCCCGAATACACAAAATAAGTCCCCATCCTGATTCCGGAACTGGAGTATAGGCAAATGTGATCGTCACGAAAACGACTAAGGTCACGAGTCAGTGGCCTGACATTATTTGTCAGAGTGGATCGGAAAGCAATTTTGCCTAACTCGAGACTATTTGTCACACATAAAACGTGATCTATGGGGTCGTATCGTCGTACATCAATTGGGCCATATTGTTACTAAAAGAGGTAGTTTTTTAGGTTTAAACCTCTACCACATTTAAGGGTACGGAATCGAATCTCGTTTTGAGTAGATTGATTGTGATGTTTGTATTTCTGTGTCATATAATATTTCATTGTATGCTAGTTGATCTCTAACTAAACCCGTATTCAACTAGAAACGTAGGAAAAGGTAGCCCAAAATCACAAGTTAAGCTCAGGCTTAAAGCATTGCCCGACTGTTCGAGAATATAGGAACAATTCGAATAACACAGCAACAAGAGTGCCGTCAGATGATGCCACAGCAAATGGATGGGACACAATGCACGTCAGCTCCGCACAATGTCATTCAAGCGCGGGTTCCCGAGCCGACTGAGCCGCCGATTTTGAGAGAATTGGAATACCTCAAAGTCTAAAACAATACCACCTTCTTGGAGAATGGCCACCAAACGGAGTAGTATGCGGTTAGTTTAACCACGGCCCGTCCCCCGAGGACGGCGACCGCAGTACATAGGCAAACTTAAATTGGAAACCTACTTGTTTTTGGCATTCCAAAACAAATGAATCTGAATCGAGAGACAAGTTAATAAACCCTTGTCATACCAGGAATTCGAAATTAAATAATCTATGAATAAAACTTGTCGGTACGAGGAGACTATGATTTTACTTTAATAAGTTTCATGAAGTAGAAAACTTAATTAAATAATATCCAATCAAGGCAATCGAATAGGTACTGCTTTAAGTAGGTATTATAATCGTCTCATTTCCTTCTTTGACCTTCAAATTTTGATGAGAAGGAATATTAATTTCGTATTACATAAAATTGTGATGAGTACGGATTAAGTTTAAAAAAAATTATAATAAAAATAAACTTTTTTAAAAACAAGCTTTTATTCTGAATTTCGAAAGTTTGTATCGCGCATGGAATTTATTCCTCTTTTTCTCTGTTTGCGCTACAAGCTTTCGAAATTCAGAATAAAAGCTTGTTTTTAAAAAAGTTTATTTTTATTATAATTTTATTTTACACTTTTTAGTTATATCTTAATCTCAGGACCCTGGACGTTATCTAACACTAAAGTGCTCGAAAAGACAAATCCAACGAACCCAAACTCGATGAGTTTCCGCCGTTTTGTATAGGAGTTCCTATGGCCACCTCCCGACTCCATCATCAGACCAGCTCAATGGTACCATAATATTGCATTGTCATCGGACTTACACATGTATGCAAAATTTCAGCTCAATAGGAAACCGGGAAGTGGGTCAATTTTAAGTTGCAAGATTTGACGACAGACACCAGACATGTGAAAGTAATAAAAAGCTTGTAAAAAACGGATGTTCATCATTTAATTGTGAAAAACAATGTGTGTAATTTCGGAATTAATTCAAATCGTTGCTTCAATTATCGACCTATCATACTTCATTTGCTGAAGTAATAATATCGCTTTAACTACTAGGTTAGGTATACGAGTATTCTCGTAGTTCCGAATCAACAGAATCGAATTTGCACTGAAATCCAAATCGAACCAAATTGACATCACAACGATTATTGTAACTCCTCAACCAGCAAATGCCAACGGCGTTATATCTGGATGCACAGATTGTTTCGTTAGTAATTAATTTCCGTCATAAACACGCCGTTCAAAATTTAACGTGAAACATGATAAAATCTAAAATTGAAAGGTTTAATCTTGAATCTTTGTTGATTTTAAACTTTAGATTCTGTTCATCCTTAAAGTTATGATTAGTAGGTACGTAAATATCATAATGTAATTCTATAACATACTAGCAAAATACAAGTTATTCATAAAAATATATAGGCTAAAAGAAGGCTGAAAGAAATATTACGTCAAATAAGCAGATTCAACCAACTCTGTTGAATCGAGGAAACTCAAAATGAAACCGTCGATATCTATCCACCGATTTGGATACAACGAGGAAAGTTTTGAATCGTATATGGAACTCTACTTTATTCCACGTATCTTACAGAGCACATCCAATTACATCACAGACAAATATTTGTAGGTAAACATGTTCTATAATTGAACTAACACCGCAGCACCTACCAGCAGCCGCGAACGTGTTTTATAAAATACGCGAAATTCAGTATTTACTAATTAATGTTTAGGCTTACGTTGAGCGACTGGAGCTTGAGTGGCTTCCTCGGGCTTAAGTGATATACGCGCAGCCACACTCATTAGACAAGATCAAACAGTAATGTTGCCGAACACTCCTTCATTAATTTCACTGCGTAAAAGCCTTAGCAAAGTATGTTAACTGGAGCATTTAGACGCGCGGCTGACGTGCTGAAGTATTCAGGAGACGTATGGCCGCAACCCTGATATGACGCACGTGAACTATCTCCTAAATATTTACGTGTGCTGCTCATAACTACACATACATTATGGATGACCTTTTAGATGTACGAGCACACAACGAACCTAAATATCTCACCATTAATGTTCATGTCAATAAGATGTGACGTAATGAATGGTTACAGAAAGCAGTTGACACACTTTACTACGAGTGAAATCTGAACCAATGCCTTGAAAAACATTTGGCAAGGGATCACCCGACGTTATGTGGATCAACTCGGTCGGTACCTACCTACTAAGCTAGAGGAAAGTAGAAACGCAACCATACGAGGGCAATAATGGCAGACATCGAGATCGTGTTGCATCTCCAGGATCTAGGGGCTGGAGAGGTGCCAGCGTTACCACGCGTAAAACAGAACGACATCGGCCTACTTCAGACGCGGGAACAAGCCCCAAGATTGATAAAACTGCTTCGCGCAGTAGCGCTGCCATAAAAGTTTTTGCATACATTTTTTACTTGCGATTTCACCGTTTAATCGACAGAATGTTGTAGTTACGTATAAAGCGAGTACACAATGAAATTTTAACGACTCACGTGTTTGTGAAAATTACTTGTGATTTTATTACAATTGTTCCCAATTTCAGTTGCGAGCAATATTCCGAGTACAATCATTTCCGACATGAAATCGCATGTTCGTAGTTAACGTAGGTATTACTTATCAATGTTTTCAGATAGGGTTTCGTATGTGTGATACGGAACAAGACCATGTGTAAGGAAAATGAGATTGTCACACGGAGATGAAATTATCAGTCGTGAGTTCAGTGAATTGGATAAGTTTGCCCCCTGGGCAATACGCATTGGAATGGTATTGAAACTGTTCAACGGCAACAACATGCGGTGCTCGCCTGTCCGTAAACGTGTACCGACTTTACGTTACTACGGTAACAAAACAAAACTAATCTATCCAGTCACTTGCTTTTTAGACTCGTGCTACATGGGTCATTGAGAAAGATGTAGCACAGTGCATATTGAATTCAACGCATACATCCATTAGTCCTAACTCGTTTGCTTAAACAAATAACCCACTGCTTGCATTAAGTTCTTTGTAGAAGCAGGTAACCAACCACCTACGGCACACATCGTGTCAAATCAATTTGCTCGTAGTTTGAACGGGAGATGCTAATCTAATATTGAAATTGTACAAGCCGCGCGGTTCGGGAATAAATCAGGAACGGTACAATTGGCGATAATTTAATATGTCGGAAGAAAGGGCGCGACAGTCGCGTACATACGCGGATATTGAGCGGGCGCGCCCTAACGAGCCACTTATGGGGAAAAATCAAATTATTCTGCATTCAAGTGAGGAAGAATGATACCATTATGCCGGGTGAATGATAATATTAAACAGTCAAAACGATATTTATATTTTTGAAGGACTTTATAAATTCATCCATGTTGAATTTATATCGAAATAAGTATTTACCAATCTTCTGGTAATAAAATAATAATGGCTATTCAAATTAGCATTTATTAAGTAACGCAACTTCTAAAACTTGGAATAAATTTTAAACACTTGCTCATTGTAGATTCGAGAGATACTCTACAAAAGACCAATTTATGCAAATACTACTTCTAAGAAAAGAGCACATGAAAACTTTCAACTGGAAGTAAAATTCCAGGAAATTTAAGTACCTAATAGAAGTTACTTATAGAAACTGTACCTACGCTAGCTAGATTCCATTATTTGCCCGCGACTAAGCTTCCTTTACGCATGTTCGCGTAGAAACGACGGGTTTTCCCGAAATGCTTTTAAATGGCAAGAAACACAAAACTGAGTTTCCAAGTTTATTGCGATAGCACACGACTGCACCTTGCATTTTTAGTTTTAAAGTATTTTCTTTTAAACTTCAGTGAGAAAGAAGATGAAAACATAAATAAAAACTTTACAAGCGAGGGCGTTTCATTGCAAATCACTTGAGAGTAAAGGGAAACGGGCGATTGCTATTTACTTATGTCTAGCTAGAGGTATTACATATTACCTACGTATTTTGGTTAAACGGAAACAATTTGCTTCCCAATTATGTGTATTGGGGATCGTATTGATGTGACACGTAAAATATTAGATCTTTATATGATGAAGTGTATGAAATGGCGGCGTATGATTGGGCAAACCGACCCCGAGTAATGGGATAAGGCGAGGCAGAAGAACAAGAAGAAAATGTGTTGAAGTGTAAACCTAATTAAATAGCGTAAAGATAGTACCCAGAAATTATTATAGAAATGGGTCTAAAGTCTAATATAATCAGCCCATTCACACTTAACGAAGTGGGTAAACCTTTTACAATAAGACGTCTTTCCGAGAACAATTTAAGCTGTTCTTGCGAAATAACACAACGTAAGAAAATATGGCTCCAGTGTTCCAACCAAATAATATTAGTGAAGTGTCTTCCGGGCCTTGGGAAATACACGTTGAAGGTATACACTATAGTGTTAATAGATTAAATACGCGAGTTTCGAGGGAATAGTTCGGAAACAATTTAACAGTATCATTAGCGTTTAATTGTGAGTAAACGTGTGCGTTATCGGAGCGAGAGCGCCGCAAGGCAAATGTGCGCGGGCCGCGCCTCATTAACTCTAATAGAGCGACATTAATCTATGTTGATGAAAGTAATAATGAGCTTCATGCTTCTCAAATCGATTCGGAGCACAGGTCTTAAGGTTTAGGTTGTGCAAGGTTATCGAGTTCAGAGGTGTAGGTCGATAACGATCGAAGAGTCTTCTTGAGATGAACGAAAATTAAATACATTGTTTATTCAAAGTAAACAGAACACCAGACATTTTGTTGCTAAATAGCGCCTATTACAACTAGACGCATATTTAGCTTCATCTCGTAAATATAAAATAGCAATAAAACTTACATGTTAGTCCACTTTGTTAAAAATATCTAATAACTGATAACGTAAGACACTTTGAACGCTATTTCAGACAAGAAAACCTTAACATAGTTTGTAAAGTTGCAGAGAAGTTATCGTGTAATCTATTTCCATGTATAAACAACTAAAACAAGACCCAAAGGCCTGAAACTGTCGAGACTATTCGGACAACATATGGCATTAATATTCCGCGCACTTGTTTTTGCGACAGCGACTCGCCCCATCTGGTCTGAGGACGTTCCAAGCTGTTTTCAGACTTCTTCGCTTGTGTATTGTTTTTCGAGATGTGCAGACTTGTCCGCTATATTGTGATTTATCACTGCAGTTCAGTTGCTCAAGTGTTGCGAGTTCAGAAAGACTCGTACCTAAATAGGTGTATAACTTTTATTTAACTGTAGTAGGCACACAAAATTGGACGATTATTTAAAGGTAAAACAAAAAAGCGCTACTATAGTTTAAATAAACTGGCCAGCTGGTGTTTTAAAAACTGTCGCAAACTTTTTCTGATTTGTAATTTTTGCAGCATTGTCGGGCGCTAGTTTTTCCGACACATTAGTCAGTGTGCACATTGCCTGCAGCCTCTCTTCTCGTATTTCCGACTTTTTCCAGTCCGCTAAAAGAACGTCAACGTCAAAATAAAACTGGCCCATCTGTCCACGGTTCAGTGTTTCATATTCATAGATTAAAATATTCCGCTTTATGCACTCATAACTACCGAACACGAAAGCATTTTTTCATTTTCCAGTTACTAATTTTGCGAACCTCACTAGGTCTGTATAAAACATGTTTATTTAAGTTTGATTCTATACCTTCGTTTCGAAATACCGTTGGTGCGCCGAATAATTTTATGGACCCTATATTCAATAGAATTTCGGACGCTTTCGTATAATTCTTGGTGCACATCAGTGTGCCTACCATGAGTTTACGTTAGGTGTGCTCGCTAGCAACTGCGTAAAAAAATGACATTTAAATGTATGACATATTGTGCAGCACCCCTAGCGGCTACTTTCAAGAAATAAAATCTTCATAGAATTTTTTGACGTATTCGCTAGCGAGCTCACTCATGGTAGGCACACTGAAGTATTTCTCAAGATTAAATATCATAGAACTATCAAATAATTTGAGTCGGGGTTACGGCTGTTTAGTTTAACTGGGACGCACCTCTTGGGCAATAAAATTGGATTAATGTTGTATTTTACCGCGGATCACTTCCCTATTGTCGTTTTATTACATAATCTGAACCGTCTACAGTTAAACTAATCCTTTTTGTATGTCTCTAGTTATGTTTGTAATACGTTTAATTTATAAATAGTTACCAAGCAGTTGCAGCTTGAGACAATTAATTTTCTATTGTGCTGCTTATTGTCATTGAGACTTACTCATTCATATTATTCAACCAGAAAACTAGATGCTTGTGTTGTGAATTATTTTTTTGATCACAAACATGGAAAATCAAATTTGAAATATAATTCTGGAAGAAGCAATATTATCGACGAAGCAGTATCTAGCTCAAATTCCTGCCTATTATGTAGCAAAGGCGTGCTCGAGTAACCGAGTTTCGCTCGCGTCATCGCGCGACATACGAAACCACTGTTTTCAGTTAAGTGCTATATCAGTTCCGCCGGTTTTCACATTTTCGCATACCGAACTTGTCGCTAGGGGAATTCTAGTTTCACCCGATATTCATAAATCATTTTACGCCCTAAAACTTATGGCGTTCAAATCAAACATTTATTTTTACGTTTTGAAAAATGTTTGAATATTTAACTTTTAGAAGAATTACTTAGTCGGGGATAGGAAATTTCCGAAAACTCACTGTGATTCGGTGAACCTCACTTTAAATTTTGATTCCACGAATTGTAGAACATCGTTGGCGGTAAATAAAAGCATTTCAAAATTGGTAGGCATTCATGAAACGTATGACGAATGTCGAAATAAATACACGAATAAGTCATACTCGTATATCGTCATAAGTATGGGAATTTGGCAGTGTAACGCCCATCTCTGATTTCATCATTAATTAAAAGCAAAATCGTAAATTTTGTACGTTTTTAATTATAAGATGAAATAAATCCTCGTCAAAGTAAAATTAATTTCTGTTTTTCATGTTCATGCTCATTCATTATGGTAAATAAGTCCTTCTCAACAAACAGCAATACCTTTAGTGATTATTTAACTGAATTAATTAAAGTCCCGTCCAGTACAGTAGACGACTTAAACCTTGACCGTGAGAGATAGTGTGCGGTCCCAAAACGAAAGGTATGAAAGTCAAAACTATGCAAATGGTAATGAGTGGCGATGAAAAACAAAGATCCCCATTGGTATGCGGGCCAGAAGGTTTATCAGGGGCCAGCAGGTGGGACCACTGCGTTAGTATAACGACGTTCCGGTACCTAAGCTCGTCTTACTTTGATAACAGGGATAACAATGGCTCCAAAAAGTAACCGGGCTACTCGATTTCTATAAATAAACGTTGATAATGCACAAAACAATACGGCTATAAGTAACTTATTGTATTTTTTTTCTTTATTGAATAATAAGAAATGAGAGCTTTGAGGGCTATTAATAGAGCATTGATTATATTCGGTTATTTAAAAACTCACCTAGGCTCCAAAAATAATAAATAATTGTAGCGAAAACTTAGACAAGAATTTATTTATGGGGAAAGTTTTCTCAAAGTCAATAGATAATTTTGCTCCTTAGTTATTAAGTCGTTGTTTTTATTTGATCGGGGTGTATTTTATTAACTGCCACGTTCCGAAATTGCCTTTCTTTTTTAGACTTTTACCTCACCATGTGCCTGTATGCACGACACATTCGCTGAGTGGTAATAGCCGTAATTCTTGGCATACTCCTCTAGTTTTACCCTCTATTTTATTCCCTAGTATTTGTCAGTCACATACGCACAGCGAAAAAATATCACTGGCTGTTAAAAAGCAAATGTATGATACGGACAGGTTCGGTAGAACTTGAAATTCAGTTTACGAAACTCTATGCTAAAAGGTAAAAGCTAAAATTATGCAAAAGTTTGGTCAATTTACTTTCTATTTAGTTTGTATACGATGTACATTTCGCTTTTACGAAGTAAAGAAACCGACTACGGCAGCGAGGGGCAGTCTAATTTTACCTACTGAATTGCTCCACATTGCTCTATTCTACATAGCACCGTAATGTTCAGAGGTGCTAATTGTCAAAATTTCCTCTGAATGGGAATAATTTAATTGCTTGTGTAAAAGCACCTATGAACAGATATCCAACAGTAAAACTGTTTCAAATAAATGATTCGGCAAGCGGATGTGCAAGAGTGTACTTACTGTATAACACAGAATGAACTGCGTTTTTAATTAAATCTACTGAAGGCCGAGACAGACGGGGCTCTGACGAGGGACTAAATGGACGAGGAACTTTTAAAAGTTACGTGTGAAAAACGTTATAGATCGCCAACCGATAATTTTTTTGTCGCTTACTTTATTTAACATCCACTAGAACGACGGCCAAAGCAACGTGTATCCACCACGTGCAAATAGACAATATGGAACAATGTTAGACAAAGCGGACGACATATAAAAAATCTGACACTTTTTGTAAGCACTGTGTGCGCTACGAATAGTCCGCGCGTGAAATATACCTACGTTCCTTTACTTTTTAAATTTAACGAAGCCTTTTACCACTACTGCACTACAAATAGAAAAAAAAGTTTGGGTACATTTAGACTGGGTTGCACCATCTTACTTTAACTTTAACAAACGTCAAATATCTGTCTAACTCCATACAAGAAACACTGGTTATCGTTATAATTACGGTTAAAGTTGAATGGTGCAACTGAGCCTTAGAAACTAATATTACCGTGAACATGTCTTTTCAATATCAACTTTTTCATTGAATATTCCGCGAGTTAAAAAGTGTACCAACTCAAACCTAATCTATACGATTTCTCGAACACGGGCCGTCCCGCGCTAACGCTGCGTATCGACAAACGCAAGGAAATTGCTCCCGATGCCGGGAAATTGAGCTCCTCGGGAATACGAAGCCGCACAAAAAGAACCATCTTATCAGGGAATCATAAATCATGTAATTTTTCAATCTTTGGAGCAGTTGGAAAGGGGCGATCATTTACTCCGAATTGAAACTACGAACTATAAAGTTTTGAACAGACTTAAATGATGGTTAGATCCTAACAAACTACCAATTCTAAGAAAAATCAGTTGCCAGTTTGGTGAGCACATCATAGGCTTCAATCAGACTGTCTGAAAAGAAATAGAATTCTTCTCACAAGTTGTGACGCGCAGACAAAGATAAATACCAATCTTATTCCCTTTTAAATAACATTTCGCATACTACATACAACTAAAGTACGAAGTAAGTATTTATTAAAGATACGTTCTTAGCAGCTTTAGTCTTAAGATCCGCAGGCATTCAGCTTTCGAGTATTGTTTAAGGACTTACCGTCAGACAATTTGTACAATCCGTAGAAATTCCACGTTGTTGTTAAATTTACATAAAGTGACTAAGTTTTCACAATTGCAATTTAGTTTGTCGTCTTCACTGTCGACTAAATTATAGTCAAGGCATAAATAGGCGGGGACTATTTAACAATAAACTATTTGCTCTAAATCGTTTGAGTGCGCCCTAAATTTAATTGTACCGCTATTAAGGGGCTCTCCATTAAAATAAATCACAGTTGTGCAAATTAGTGACACTAAACGTGATACGTCATACAACTTAGGCAGTACCCACAGGGATGGTATACTGTGAAGGGTCGAAATGGTAAAATAACCGTTGACCTAAAGTCGGCACACTGGCTGGGTCACAATAAAGGTAAGATACTTACTGCTAATTAACGGGACTTAGTTGCCGCTCTACACCGTAACTTCTAGTCTAACGCAGCCTGGTTATGAACTAAACTTTGAATTTTAATACTCCGATGGGTATTAATAAAAACTTTATTAGTTAATATAAAACAAATGGCACATAACTCAGGTAAGTAGATTAAATTATGTTAAAAGTTATAGTCATTAAACCTCAACAGCGTAAAATAAATGTTTTACTAGATTCATTTAAACGATTTGACAGCCAGGCCATTTGCGAGGGTGGCGTGTGATGTACCAACCTAATTGTATGACAACTCATCATTTGTGACTTTAAATACAATACAAAAATATTATTATGTACTAATGACACTCAACGCGCACTCACTGTCAAAGCCTCTATCGACAAAATCTCATGTAATGTGAGATTAAAAATGTTTTTAAACTTGTTTTTAAGCATAACTAACGTTAATGGAAAATTCCGCGTCCTTAAAAGTAAAAAGCAATCGTTCAAAACAAGCTGTGAACAAAACTAAATAGTGTCTGGCAACATAACCCGATTAGCTGGAGGAGACGGCGACGCTAAAATATAATATTTTAAGGGGAAAATCGTGAGACGTGGAATGGCCGTCAAGTGCCACGCAACACAAACAATATTGGATTTGGTAAAACAATGTTACAACAAGGGAATTGAAATCGGTTAGCGGATTGATTAATGGGAACTGGATTGTGTATGACAGCAAGTTTTAAATTATAATTTTTTTTAAATGTCTTTAGAGCGATTGAAATTTGTGACGTCAGCTATCACAAAATTGTTTGGTAGTTAGCTTAGATTAAATATGATTAATAGATATTAAATATTTGTGGTTATCTAACAATTATGTTTTGCAAATGAATAGAATTTTGCTAATATTCCATTGCATTGCAACCATTCATAGTTTTCGTTTAGTAATCACAAACAGTTGACTCGAACATTAAAGCTTTAATTAATATTGTTAAATCAGCATTTACCTAATTAAACTATTTATTTGTATTATGATTATGTTATTACGTGTCTAAACTGGTAGGTACTAATGCAAATGTGTAACAATTTTAATGAACGACAAACGAAACCTATCCGATAAGTATTGGCGTTAAGTGGTACGTTGGAACAATAATGGATTGGGTGACACAATACGGCAAGAGACCACTCGAACTGAAGTGGGCGGTAAATTGATTAGAGCGATGTTTCATCACATTAACTTGTATCGTACTACAGTAAAATCATTCGGATTCTATAGCTCGTTTCATCCACGAAGACGCGCCCCACCATTCTTCCGCTAAGTTTGAGTGTTATCGGTACACGCTAAATCATCCATGAGTGCACACGCACACTACAATAATGACGCTCGGATTGCTCGGATCAAACTCCCCGCACCTTCGCTTCCCAATTCAAAATTGGTGGGGCGCGTCTTCGTGGATGTAACGATCTATTTCTAAACCTGTAAGTTTATATTTTAAAAAGCTTTCTTGTCACTAGACCAAACTTTCTCCTATAAAATGAGTTTCTTAATTAGCTTTAGGCAGTTTCAAACCTACATCAGGTTGACAGAAGGGTTGTGGTTGAGATAAAACTAAGCACAATCTTTGGCCTAAATATCACATCAACATTTGAGCTTCGTGGAATTTTTCCTCTGAACCACTCTGAATCATGTGACGATACATTTTAAACGAGTACCTGCCATGTTAATTTTGTTTCATATTATGTTACGTTTTTTCTATTTACGTGTGTTTTATCGAAGCGTCCCGCCCCATCTTTGCACGGGTATAATGTAATACATAATAAACCTTCCTCTTGAATCACTCCAAGCATATTGCTGAAAACTGCATTAAAATCCGTTGCGGTCTTTTACACTATAAAAGATTCAAAAGCGCACAGAGAGCGGGGGTGTCTTTATAACACTATGTTAGAATAAGTGAATGTTTAGATTATGGACAGCGAATGCCTTACGTTTTTTTCATTAAACTGTTAAATTTTATATTATCAAAAATAATACTATAAAAAATAATGTATCAGTCCCGTATAAATATTAAAGGGTGTGAGGATTAAAAAAAATAAAACCGACTCCAAAAAACCTACACTAAAACGTAGAAAAATAATTACTAATTACCTACTTATTTATTATGACGAATTATTAATATTTATGTAGGTATAACTACCATGATTGATACTTCTGGAGTCGGTGCCAAGATTATGAAACATGTAAAGTTTGCCTGCACCGACTCCAAAAGTATCAATCATGGTAGTTATACCTACATAAATATTAATAATTCGTCATAATAAATAAGTAGGTAATTAGTAATTATTTTTCTACGTTTTAGTGTAGGTTTTTTGGAGTCGGTTTTATTTTTTTTATAAAATTTTACTTATTTCTTGCTTTTTACTTAACTAATTATTACCTTGATGTTACCACTGAAGTTAGGCAGTACACTGAGACCAAAAAAAATTGGTTCATAATCAGCGAAGATATTGCGTATAAAAAAGTTCATCCCCAATTTTCCACCCTTGGGGGTGAAATATTTTCTTCAAATTCGCATGAAACCACCCTTTTGATAATACCTATTCAACAAAAAAATAATCGTTCAAATTGGTTTATAATCGGCGGAGATATTGCGTATAAAAAAGTTCATCCCCAATTTTCCACCCTTGGGGGTTGTTTTTTTATTATTAAATTTAAATGGGACCACCCTTGAGGTAATACCTATACGCCGAAAAAAGATTTGTTCAAATCGGTTCATAATTGGCGGAGTTATCGCGTAACAAACATAGAAAAAAAAAAAACATACGGGTCGAATTGAGAACCTCCTCCTTTTTTGAAGTCGGTTGAAAAGAAATATGAGCGAAACAGTCTCCACCCGTGGGTCCATATCTTGAGTTATTGCCCCGGACAAGGATTCAACTTTAGGAAACTTAGATGGCAGATAAGATACCCACAAATTTATGGTCCTTGCAAATGGCATAGTAAAAAGCGGAATCAAGTCTTACATATTTATCTACGTGTTAGATGTGATATTTTTGCTACTATGTTTTAAGACTTCACAGTATAATCGGCCGTAAATCAATTGTATTTGGGGAAATCGTTATATGCATGAAAATTACTGAAGACTAACGCCCGTATTCACAAGCGATGCTTGCCTTAGTGAAGCAGAAAATCGAACGCACAGCGTTGAATAGAGCTCTGTGTATGGTTCGTGTGTCACCCTGTGCGTCCACGCGCACTGTGAGACCTCATAGTAATGTTTGTGATACGGGCGTTAGTTATTAACAAGAATACTGGCAGTAGTTTCTTTGAACTGAATCTAAATTGTGAATGGATATAGAGCCAAATAAAACCACTAACCATTATGATATTTACTGACGATCGTATAGTCGATTCGTTAGCTCTACTAGGAGGAGTATTTTTGCAATATTTCGAATAAAGGTTACCGATGTGTTCGTTGCTTACGCAAATATAGAGTTTTTCAATCGAAAGCCAGTCAGCTCTTTGGTTCGCCCAATTAAAATGCTCGTTTTAGGCTCAAAACGGAAATACCTAAATAATATACACGGGGTTAATTTAACCGGAGCGTGAAGCTATTGATATTAATTATAATAACCACAATAAACGTCTATAATTACACATGCATTTCCATGGAACAATTGTTTACAATTCAAACAAGCAGTGAACAAAAATATTTTGCATTTCACATTTATCGACAACTGTTCAGACAGACTCGTATCTATTTGAAATGATGCTTGAAATTCGACTTAAACTCAAGCATAAATTAAATTTGAGTTTTATGTTGAACCTTAATGTTTTTTAAACTTTATTAATCGGCTCAGCCATATTTACATTTCATGATTTCACGGCATTATACACGGATAAAATTAAAATAAGCTTTTAATAAAATTACGAATCATACGCCGACCAAAATGCAAAGACCACGGGCGTAATGTTGTTGGTCCAGATTAATGTAATTGCAGCTTGTACTTTCAATTTAAATTAAATTCCTGATATGAAACGTGCAGCATTACCTACATTCCCAGTGAGGTGTCCAATTAAAAGGTAGCTTTATGACGTCACAGATTGGGCGGTTTGTATGCAACGAACAAGTGCGCTCGCATGACAATTTTAATTGTAATAAATATCGAAACGTGAAGAAAGGCACATGCATTGGCGACTGACCGGTAGCTGATGCTTGTTCATGAAAGATATACAAACATATCTGAGTGATTAGATGCTCGTAGGAACATAATATGAGTCACAACATACTTCCTATTGAGCTTCCGACCCGGTAGAAGCACTGAAATATCCGTTATTCTATCTCGGGAAAGGCTTCAGTTTGACTGTTATTGGTTTAGTGGTTAGAGTTGGACTTTCTTGACTCGGAGAGTTGGGTTCAATTCCCAATTGTTTTAGTTCCTGGTTTAATAATGGACATCTCATGCTTGAAAGAGTATAGTAAGATTGTGCCATGTGCTTATTTGGACGTTTACCTCATAAGTAACATCAAATTAATTAATATAGAATGACGTCATGATTCGATCACGCAGGGAAACTCCAAGCATGGCCCGCTCCATCGCCCTTTGGGTGACCTTGAGCCTCATGACAAAAATATCGCGTGACACAAGAGCGGGATAACCGCGTAATCTGCAGCTCTTCGTAAAGCTGGAATGTGAGTGAATAAGGTGCACATGCAGAGTAAAAAGCATTTACCAATTAGACTGGAACAACGAACAAATCATCCAGTTTTATTTGCATAATTAAGTAAAATTGGTATTTATATAATATTTCATGGATGGTACTAAAGAATTATATATGATTTATATTATGCCAGTTATTCAAATTTGAAAATTCAAATTCAAAAGAACTAGATATTTGTTTTGAATTCAGTCCCGAAAATCTAATTACTTTTAAATTAACTGCAAATAGGTTTGAAATTAGTACTTAATCAAACGAGTTAGTGAACTAATGATATAAAATTTCAATGTACTATTTAAAATCTACTTAATACTAGAACCATATTTTTAGAGGTCATGAAAGTACCTCCTGCACATTATCCGATGCCCTCTAATTTTAAAAACCTATTAAACGTAGTCAATTTTCCTATCGATCACACTTTTAATCATAGTCTGTGTGGGAAGTATTCGTAAAACATAGCCCTGCATCATGTTATTAACAAAAAGTCGAAACGAAATATTGGTTCGGCTATGGGGTGCGGAACATCTAAACAACGCTCGGCGTCATATATGGCATCCAATTTTACTGGTGTGCTGTTTGATGTAGCTTTGTTTCACACTGGCGCGTCTCTGGGCGTGTATCGATTGGAACGGAGTCCAATACCACTTATAATTTTTGGGATAGGTAGGTACGTGATTAAAAATAAGGATGTCATTTGGAAAACTGTTTCGGAATATTTTAGGTAGATTCCCTTTTTTGTTTTCGTCAGAAGGTAAATAAAGTAATCTTATACTAACGACCGAAGATCAACCTACGCTTTTCTAAAAATATCTGTATAATGACGTTAAATATAAATGATTAATAAAAGGTCAATTTTTCTAAAGTTTCCCACAGTCAAAACATCATTCATTATACGGTTACTGCTTCAAAAACAAAAATATACAAGAGTTTCCTTCAAGGAGCCATCCGAAACTTCTTTTATCGATTCTCGGTAGCGGATGATACGCCCTCGCGTAGGTAGTAAGTAATGTGACAGTTGAAATGCCTAACCGTATCAATATCAGAAAGGAATACGACTCAGTGCTTCGGAGGGCTCATTCGATTGAGCCATGACACACGTGCCGGGTCAAAGCTCTGATAGCTGGTGTTTGCCCTCAATGATGACAGACACACCTTAAAAAAGCCTACAGACAGTTCTTTTGATCAAACGAGCATATGATCAGTTTATAAAGTCAATTGATACTTTGACGAACTTTTACGTTCATTCAATCAGTATGAGTATATTCGTGTAAAATTGCCCTGAAAAGGGGCAACATACAAACAAGGGATTCTCGACCGTGTGTCAAAGGTTTAAAACATCGATCACCTGTGATAAATTCTGAAATACCGATGTGTGGTCGCGGTGCGCGTTAAAAGATTAGCTGTGGCAGGCATTGTTAGCTCAAACAGATTCAGTGATTGCTATCACACATCGATTGTGTACTCGATCCACGGATGCCGCAGGCCCATCTGCGCCGAGTGACGGCCATCGTGCCGCCATGTAGCGTCATCGCGCACGATTTACACATACGATCGGCGTGACATAGCCAAAAGAGAAAGAACAGGGCTATTTGATCCTTTTTCTCTTGCTGAAGCAGAGCCTGCGAGACTACTTAATACAACGTTGTCTCAGTAATCTATCCATCATTCTCATAAACGAGATGCCACGACAGCGACGGATACACAAAAATAGCTAAATGGCGTGAGCAGTACCGCCGCGGGGACGGTTTTTACAAATAAATGCTGTACCATACAAGATGCTGCAGTTTTCAGCTTAATGAACCGTCATACAAATCACAAAAGATGTAATATTTATCTTAAATAACATGTTGTAATAATATCGACTGATTTATTTGGATTGTGGATTCAGTTTCTCACATTTGAAGCATCACTGTTTTGCCGTCACGTAGGGAATGTATAGAATTCGTTTTCAGTGCTCCGAATATAATACTATGCAAAGGCAAAATAGACGCGTGTTTCCCTTTGTGAGTTTGTAAGCTGTTGAACATGCGCAAAAGAATACTTTGTAGTCATTCATTACTTCGTGGTATGTAGCCAATTTGAAACATTATTAACCACTCAATATTTTCTGGCTATTTAGTCAAGGAAATACTGGATCTGACATCTGCGAGGTCGTCAGTTCCACCCTGAGGTTCCATCCTTCAGAGGTTGTAGACTAAAGATTAAAATTACGGTGAATAACTTAATGAGCTTAAAATAAACCTCTTCATTAGAATTGACAAGCTAGCTTTCATAACATTTCGTGAGTCTTATACTAAATGTCACATAATAAGTCTGAGTGAGTATGAAAGTCAATGAGAACTTTATGTAATAAATTACCCCCACTTGGTTGTTTTTAACCTTCATTTTCATCATTCCCATGTTATGTTATTCTCCGCTTTAGACAATTTATAGTCAAGATATAAAAGTTTATGATATAGTGTCAAAATAGTTCGCACGTTGGTCCAATAAACCCCAGCTCCATTGTATTATGAGGTGGCAGGAAAAGGCACTCCGACGCCAATAACAATCGAAAACCAATAAAAATATTGACAAACACGAAGTTGAAACGTTCACAGGAAAACGCCCGCGTTAAAACGAAGTTCAAGTTATCGATTTAACTGAAAATAGGTAGGTACTCATTTTATAAGTTGTTGCGAGCAATAGCAATGTTAAGGTTGGGATCATAAGTCTAAATTCATAACTTTACTTAACAAATATGTGTTACATTAAGTACTTAATCTTATTTTTAAGGACGCAAATTGTTTATTATTAAGGCTATCCCTCAAAATAATCCAAAAGTCATTCATTGATGATAAAAAAAACTAAGCGATTATAACAGCAAACTTAGTACAACAGCAAACGTAGTTGGAGTTTTTTTAACAGTAGAATGCCATAGAAATGATTTTAAAATAGCAATGAGCAACAAAGTCTTCCCTTTTGATGTTACCTCCATATACGCAAATTGCAGTAAGTGCTCACGTAGGTGCTGCGGGCTCGGCACAATGTATTCCTGTCATTAGAGGATGGCATGCAACTGTGATGTGGCATTTCAAGCATTCAGAATTATTATAACACAGAAGAACAAGAGACAAAGTGTGTGGAAAGCATTATGTACGACAAACAAGTTTCAAAGGAAAGTCAGACTGAAAACGAAAACCTATCAATGTTAAATCAGAAGGTACGTGCCAAAACATTCAACGTATCTTGCATGAAGAAATAAGTAGTCCAAATTCATAACTTTAAAAGAAAACTAAGTGTTTTGGCAAGCGGCACAACCGATAGCCAAGTTTGATAAAAACAAATATTTCACGATAACGAAAAGTGGGATCTGTCCAGAAGTTAAATCATCAAGGTGGGATATTTGCAATTCGCAGATTCTCTTGTTTCAACCGATTACGTACGTAAAATGTGGCTGCAAAATGTATTTCTATAGCGTCCAATGATTTTTATTGAATGAGTTTACTCTTCGTGGAGTTTAATCCCAATGGAGCAGATGTACCGTAATAAGATTACGACTTGCCTAGCAAACAGAGGGTAGGTAATAAAATACTTTAGAAGAAAACCAACAAATCCAGCAACCGCTACATCAATCAGCAAAGTTGCTGTTTGTTATTCTAAACAAAACAAAGTAACCAAAGTTAGCTTCAACGCCGTCCAAATTTTATTAAAACATCAACGTGTGTTTAGCGAGGGTTATTATTTATGCTCCTTATGCGACATTCGATGACGCTCTGTACAACACGTGGGGCTTAATACAAGAAAAAAGATACATGTACTTACCTTAAAATATTAAATACTTGCTTTATAAAGCTGTTTTTACAAAAAATAACTCGTAAAGTATTTCTAACAGGCAAGGACGACAATTTACTACGAAACTGTAGGCACTACTTAAGCTTTCGTCCTACTAATATTATAAATGCGAAAGTTTGGATGTCTGGATGTCAGGATGTCTGGATGTATTTTACATTTTCATGCAAAAACTACTGAACGGATTTTGATGAAACTTTACAGTATTATTGTTTATAACCCAGAATAACATATGGGCTATAATTTATAACGATCTGTGACAAACTAAATTTCACGCGGGTGAAGTCGCGGGAAAAAGCTAGTCTACACTAATATTATAAAGAGGAAAACTTTGTTTGTTTGTTTGGTTGTAATGAATAGGCTCAAAAACTACTGGACCGTTTCTAAAAATTCTTTCACCATTCGAAAGCTACATTATCCACGAGTAACATAGGCTAAATTTTATTTTGGAAAAAATAGGGTTCCTTAAAATATGTAGATAATGTAGTCCACGCGCGCGAAGCCGCGGGCGGAAAGCTAGTATTTTATAAAATTAATCGGCATGTTTAGATTTCCAAAACAAACTATCGCTGTTGGTTGGTTAGTTACTAAATCCTTTGTTACGAGCGTATTTTACGGGCTATGTTTTCATTGTTGCGATTCAATTTATTAAAAATCGGCTATCAACAGCAGCAAATTGTTTAAGTTGTGAAAATGGCCATTGACGTTTAGTTTATTTTATGAAGGTTTTAGAAACTCTGAAAAAATTAATTAATCTTTTTAAATTAAGTAAAGATTGTTAATCAAATACACAATCTTTGTATCTCAATTAAAACACAATACTTATTAACAGGACAAGTGACAATCAGTTAGATGTACGCTCACTAAAATGAAATCTTTGAAATGTCCAGAGTCCTTCTGAAATAAGTCGACATTATGATGCCAGAGCTTGGTAGTCTATTAGAACATGGGTACTTAATGAGTCAACTATATCTATTGTTTCTACTTGGATGAGACTCAAAACCTCCATTAAGTATATTATAATAAAGAAGAGTCATGTAAATGTACCGTATTTTCCATCGTTGTACACTTGTACGTTTGCATTAAAGAGTGTCTAATATAATAAACAAAGTAAGATACAAATTATGCAAATGAAAAATACCTAGAATTTCGAAATTGTTATTACATACTCTAAAGAAATGTTAAATCTAGAGTAGTTCTACATGAGAAATAAATAGATTCTGGGAAATATTTTTCATTTATTCTGCCACATAAGTATCTACTTAGTCTACGCGATAACGAATTCTCAAATACTTTTGTTTAAATATCCGAGACGGCGGTTTTTGCAGCAAAATAAGACTTAAATGACACGTGCATGATTCGCAAATTTGAAACATTAACCATTAAGTTGATAAAAAATGTTCTCGAAAAATGAAGGTTCGATTTTATGAAGCACAAATTCTGCAAAGTAATACTAATGACATACGAGAGACTAAGTTGTAAGCTGTTACTCAGCAAAATTTGATCCCTATAAGTGAGATTATTAAGATTTTTTTGCTAAAAAAGATCTAGGATCGGTCTCTTGGCTAGGAAATATTAGGTACTTATTAATTTAATGGTGCATTTTTAGCATTAAACCGTAATTGGCCGAGACTCTTAAAATATTCTTCTGTCTATACTTTAGGACCTAAAGTACAGACAGAAGAATATTTTTATTACCTAAAGTTTAGGTACTAGCTTTCACCATGAATGACAAAATAAGTAACCGGTAGGTACCTATATCTTTTCGGATAAGCAAGGCTAAAAGACGCAGGACCGGTCGTTGTAGAAATCCTTGGGGGAGACCTTTATCCAGCAGTGGACGTCATTTGGATGAACAGAATGAACGAACAAAGGCTAAAAGAATCTATCACCATCATGGTACCATTTTGAGATATGAAGAGACGACATTAACAGAAGGTTAAATTTCAGTCATGTCTCAAACTAATTCCAGCTACTTTCCAAGATGGCAACTATTTCTCCATTGTAGATACGTCTTTCACAGTACACTGACTAACTTGATAAATGAGTTACATTAAGAATTTAAAGTACTTTACGGCTATAATAAACAGTTCCCTCAAATGCTCGAACATTTATCATTCTTGTATGAAGTAATGATGAAGACTTTTACGAGCTCATTTCAGAGCTACAAAAGTAATATTTTTCTTAGGTACCTAATAAGTAAGTCAGCATATAAATAAGTTGCTTTGTTTTGTAAAGCTTGTTCGAATAATTGTCACAAAATTTATGTTTATACAGAGTTTTAATGCTGTATTCTATTTACACTTGCAACTTAATGACTATTCCACGTTAGACTCAATTTTGTTCTTGTACAAAATGTATTTTTAATAGTGTAAGTTAAACATGAACTGTTGGTACACCAACCTTTCCAAATAAATAAATAAATATAAAAACAACTCACGATAATATGTTCTTTCAACGTATCCAAAACGGGCAAGCAAAATACATATTTTTAAATAAATGCTAGTATAACAGGGCACACAACTGGTTCGCAAAAAATAATTACATCCGCACAATTCCCGCACGCCACCGACATAGTTTCGGCCGGCACTTTAGCACCGCAAAATACAACAAACTTGTTAAAAACCAGGGCACACGAAAACTGTTAATCGTAGAGCTAGTGTATGTTTTTATGTCATCGACGTGACACGTAATCTTTTTTGGGACACAAAAGGAGCAATTCGGTTGTTATTTAAAAGTTAAACATTATCAAATGATACAAACAAATATCATTAGAAATAAACTCCCCAATTACTTCAAGGGGAAAGCACTCCAAAAGCTGACTAAATCTGTTATCAAAGCGCCCTTTTTCCAGAAATAGAAATAGGTAGGTACTTGGTATGTTTTGAAACCGTCTTTGAATTTGCACAGATTATTTTAGATAATAAGATTAAACGCAAACGTAATTATTATGAGAATTTCATATTAATTAACGAACATTATCCGAGAAATGAGCTAATTAATACACAAAAACACTCCACGTTTAAATTGAATAAGTATTTTGTTTTCACGTAAAATAATAAGCAGATTGTAAATAATGTTACCAAGATTAATAAAGTGGTTTTTTGCTTCTTCTCAGTGAATGAAATACGTTACTACACAAAATATTTTATTTATTAATAAGACGCCTATATTTTGAAACAATGTTCAACTATGAATCCACACTGAAGAATAAGATTCAAATCTGTGATTGGTTCAAATATACAAATTAGACTAATTTCAGGCTCAAAAATATGCTTGAGTTTAAACCAAGTTTTGAGCTTTGTTCCCAATAGGTACGAGACGTCTAGTCTCTTAACTCTTTCTTTGCATATTAGTGTTTATCTCCAAAACTTTGTCTAACTTTTCAAGAATATGACATTAAAGTAATTAAGAAGTTACCAAAGCAATATCACTACAAAGGCATCAAATATTTTCAATTACGCGATAAATTCACTCTAACTCCTTTCAGCTCTTTGACTGTATGTTTACACATAAAACAACAAAGACAAACATTTCAGAAAGCATTAAAGTGTCAAATGCAGATCTGCCAGAGACTTCATCGATTTCAAAAACGTGAAAAAGAAATTACTGCAAAATAGATATACCCTTGCAAGGTTATTTATTGTTCGTAAAGGCGCGTTCTAATCGAAAACTCGCTGTTGTTTCAGAGTCGCGGGCCAAATAGTACTTATTTAGTTTATGTATGAGCCTTAATCACGATTCTCACGTAGTTCGCGTTGTGGTACCAATAGGGACATGCATTACAGCTTTGTTTGTTCTAACGCGACTGGGAATACCACGCGTACTAAAAAACCGGGACAGGTTTTGCTTTTAAATCTTTGGTCGATCGAAGTCCGTGCTGATTTACTGACCCGACAAAGGAAAGTTGGTAGAAAATGAAATTTTCACCTTACCGTACAAAATGTCCGTCTACAAGTAGACTTCCGGGCATCGCCGCTGAGCGCGATCGATACAACTACATATTATTGGCGCTCGAACTATCAAACTACGATGTTAAAAAAATCATTTCTTTTTGACACCTTGTACATAAATGATATCGATTTTGAAAGGTGCGACAGACGCACGCGGCTGAAATTGTAGCAGCGTCATACATTTCCATGCTACTGACATCCGACACTTCATCCTTATGTTATTCTGAATGAGAAAGATCCCTAATGAGTAGACAATCTAAATTGTGACGTTCCTTTCTTTCGACTTATTTTTTTTTTTGTTTAACGACTTTTGAAGTCTACCTTCATTTGGCTGGCCAGTCCACTTTCCAATTCTAAGCCCTGGCGACCCTAACCGCGACGCAACATCCACACGCGGTGAGCGGCGGCGGATCGTTTCGTTTAATTCTAACGTTCCGCGTGTAACCTAACGTACAAAGCCGTAACTAGACTGTCTCTGTTCTAGTTTTGGTTTAGTAACGCGTGCTTTGCAACTGGCACATTGTTTCATTACAAATGCATTATACGATATTATTGTTTGATATCGCACGTCGTGCCATCAAAAACACGTCTGCTGAACCTACGAGTAAACCGCAATTTTTTCAGCAATATTATTATGAATTTTGATTATTATCTGTCTTCAATAATTAGAACGTCTAGGATAGATAATACTGTCAAAATTATGATCAAAGAAATATTCTAATTTATTTCTGAAAACATCTAAATCTGTTGATGAGCACCTTCATGCTGTATAACGTAGAGCTGGCTAGCTGGAACCGCTATGATAGAACTGTCATTTATATTCAAATGTGATGTTGTCTTGAGTTGTGTAATGGCTGTGCCGAACTCTCTATTGTAAATATTCTACGTGTGCTTTGATACCAATATATTTATTATGTTACTACCAACCACTGTGTTTATTGCTCTGTAGCGGACTTAATATAATANAGCAACTCTAAATAAATTCTAAAATAATAATCCTTGCTTGCTTATGAACCAAATAGTATGAATTCATGGATAAAATAATTTTTTTTTCCGATGCGCAATCAAATTCACCCGTTGTGTCCTGAAGAAAAAATTTTTTTCACCTACTTTTTGCGAAAAAAGTACCATACAATGTTATATTTTTATAATCCTGATNGACAGACGGACAGACGGACAGACGGACAGACGGACATGACGAAACTATAAGGGTTCCGTTTTTGCCATTTTGGCTACGGAACCCTAAAAATACCGCTCAGTATAAAAAAGCATTTGCCAAATATTGAAAAAAATGCAAGACCTAACGTTGACACTCAATCAAATATTAGGTCGCTCAAATATTATGAAGCTTCTCATTTTGTATTTTAAGGAACTCAATTTTTTTTGTAAGTTGCTATTTTTTTTATTTTTCGTCACTCGCACTCAGTCGCTCACTTAGTAATTCTTTAGCCAACATTAATTATTTTTGACACTTACAACATAAATTTACAGTCACTCGTTTAAATACTACCCTTTATTTATTGATGTTCTGATCTCTACTTACCACGTATAATTTATTAGTTATTAAAATATTGTAAAAACATANTTATGGTATCATTGAGCTGGTCTGATGATAGAGTCATGAGGTGGCCAAAGGAACTCCTAAATAAAACGGCGGCATCGCATCGAATTTGGGTTCGTTGGATTTGTCTTTTCGAGCACTTTAGTCTCCATAGGTTCTCCACTGTCTTCTCCATAGGTTGTCTGGCAGAGATCGCTTCATAGCGATTAGACCGCCTCATTGTACCTTATGTGTTCCTTTTCTTTCTGTTTTTTATCTGGTGTGCAATAATCAGTATTTATTATTATTATTATTTTATGTGATATATTATATCACAGCATTAATGCTGGTAAAAGTTAGACCAGATACGGGCCAAGCCAAGTATCTGATCCATAGATTTATCAAATACTAGCTGACCCGGCGAACTTTGTTCCGCCTTAATGGCAATAAATAAGCAGACCTTTTTTTTATTTCGAACGGGATAAAAAGTATCCTTGTCCTTCTCCTGGCTCTAAACTAGAGATGCCACGAATATTCGGCTACTATTCGGTATTCGGCCTATTCGGCCACTTTGTTTGGTATTCGGTATTCGGCCGAATAGTACCTATTATTCGGCCGAATACCGAATACCAAATCATGGAAAAAAATGACACATCATAATAATCAAGATTTGTCCTTATTATCAAATTACAATACTTTAATAAGTANATTTCACGGTCTGTTGCCAGGTCATATTTTACCTACGAGAGGGGACAGCTGCCTCGACCACGTCATGATAAAACTAGACAGAACCTACAACACAGTCTTTGTCGCTGTCTTAAATACAACAGTGACNATGCCATAGTAAGTTTGGTTTATTACACTATTTTGTAATCAAAAAACAAAGTTTGGTCGATGGCCGCGCGAAAAAAAAAAGACGCCACCTTCCATACAAAATCTGGCATTGCCATTTGAGTGTAAATGAGAAGTACCCTTCTACGTTACCATTCGAGCAAGAAACAACAGTTTTCATCCCAGCCCAACGAGTGTCACTGTAACTACCTACAAAACAACGGCCCATCATGAACTGTCAGGCTTGTAATCAACATATCCAATACCAAAATGAACTTATTACATGTACAACCTGCAAGGAAAAATATCATTATGCATGCCTTAACATGACATCTGCATACTATTTGAATAATAAGTCAGAACTTCTCAAAAGCTGGCGCTGCCAGTCTTGTATAAACATCACCCGCCGAGTAAGAAATGACGATACACCCGTCAGGAGGCAGTTCCAACAACTCCAGCATGACCTAAATAGCACCACTATGTCAATCGATGATAATCCCAACGAAAGTATTACTCACAGTTCAGCAAGTGTATCAAACAACTATGCTCCACAAGATACCCAACCATCAAATATTTCTCTTGAAGACCTAAGTAAACTCCTAGATCAAAAATTCGAAAACAATAATAAATCCATGTTATTGGGATTAAAAAATACAATCCAGAGTGAAATAAATAAAGCCGTATCCAAGCTAAGACAAGAACTGACAAAAAATACAGATACTCTAAAAATAGAACAGGATAGCATTAAGTCAAATATACAGGAAGTAGAACAAAGAATACTGAAATTGGAATCCGAGAATGAAATGTTAAAAAATCAAATACAAGACTTTGAAAAAAATAATTATCTGGAAAAAATAACTTACCAGGACAAAACAATTGTTCTTTATGGCTTAAAGGAATACAACCGTGAAACTGAAAATGACCTACACGACCGGATTATTCATCTCTTTCGGGACATACTAAATGTTGATCTCCTAGGCTACGTAGAGGACCTGAAAAGAATAGGTAAAACCAACCCTCGATACCAGCGACCTATAGTTATTGAGCTCATTAGCAAAAAAATGACAAAGTATCTACTTCAGAATGCTAGACACTTCAGAAACACTGGATTAGCTATATCTGAATATCTAGACGAAAAGGCTCAAAAGTGTAGAAAAAAGCTACGAGATGGTCTAAAATCAGCTCGGCAAAGCGGACACCACGCAGTCATACGAAACAATACTTTAATTGTAAACGGGAAGGCAGTAGTACCAGAAGCCGTATCAAACATGAACGTTACTGCAAATAAATCCACGCAACGGTACTCTGAAAGCGCACTGGACGACACAAATACACTGAGAACACCACCTAACTTTCATAACTTTCGAAAACACTAGCAACACGTTTACAATACTTTTCCAGAATATGCAAAGTTTATCTAATAAGACCACTCTTTTGGAAACACTCATAGAAGAAAGTCCAAATAGATTTCAATCAATCTGCGTGTCCGAAACCTGGCTGTCTAAGGAAAAAAAGTTCAGCAAGTGTATCAAACAACTATGCTCCACAAGATACCCAACCATCAAATATTTCTCTTGAAGACCTAAGTAAACTCCTAGATCAAAAATTCGAAAACAATAATAAATCCATGTTATTGGGATTAAAAAATACAATCCAGAGTGAAATAAATAAAGCCGTATCCAAGCTAAGACAAGAACTGACAAAAAATACAGATACTCTAAAAATAGAACAGGATAGCATTAAGTCAAATATACAGGAAGTAGAACAAAGAATACTGAAATTGGAATCCGAGAATGAAATGTTAAAAAATCAAATACAAGACTTTGAAAAAAATAATTATCTGGAAAAAATAACTTACCAGGACAAAACAATTGTTCTTTATGGCTTAAAGGAATACAACCGTGAAACTGAAAATGACCTACACGACCGGATTATTCATCTCTTTCGGGACATACTAAATGTTGATCTCCTAGGCTACGTAGAGGACCTGAAAAGAATAGGTAAAACCAACCCTCGATACCAGCGACCTATAGTTATTGAGCTCATTAGCAAAAAAATGACAAAGTATCTACTTCAGAATGCTAGACACTTCAGAAACACTGGATTAGCTATATCTGAATATCTAGACGAAAAGGCTCAAAAGTGTAGAAAAAAGCTACGAGATGGTCTAAAATCAGCTCGGCAAAGCGGACACCACGCAGTCATACGAAACAATACTTTAATTGTAAACGGGAAGGCAGTAGTACCAGAAGCCGTATCAAACATGAACGTTACTGCAAATAAATCCACGCAACGGTACTCTGAAAGCGCACTGGACGACACAAATACACTGAGAACACCACCTAACTTTCATAACTTTCGAAAACACTAGCAACACGTTTACAATACTTTTCCAGAATATGCAAAGTTTATCTAATAAGACCACTCTTTTGGAAACACTCATAGAAGAAAGTCCAAATAGATTTCAATCAATCTGCGTGTCCGAAACCTGGCTGTCTAAGGAAAAAAATGATATATTGAACGTTAGTGGATATAACCTAGCCGCCTCATACTGCCGCGTCAACTACGAGGGCGGCGGCGTGTGCATCCTACTGCGCGACGACTTGGAATACACGGAGCGACGCGATATAATGGACATGTCAATTGAATACGTGATAGAAGTTTGTGCCGTAGAAATTATTAACTTGAATATAATATTATTAGTAGTCCTCTTCCCTCTCGGATGCCGACAGTGTCGGACGTGTTTGCACTGTCTCTGTGTCCCAAATTTTGGTACAAATATAAAATAAAATAGTAAGAAGTTCGGAGCGAAGTACTAGGATGTGATAACTGCAAAGCGGTGGAGTGCTGTGTGTGAGTAGGGTTGCCAACTATACTGTTCTGAACAGTATCATGATACTGTTTTTGACTAAATTATACTTTTTACTGTTGAACAAAAATAAAGTATACAAAATACTGTTTGCATTTAGTTAGAACGATATGCATTTTAAACAATAAATAAATTAAATACTGTTCATTTTTATATACTGTCCTGTTTTATATTCTTCATAGACCAGAATAATTATACTTTATTTCTAGTAGAAAAAGTTGGCAACCCTATGTGTGAGTGAGATCTCTGAAGTAAACGACGAAGACAGCTAGCTGCTCCTGCGCCGGGCCCGAAACAATTCGACTGCCTAAGCCCCGCCCACTAATCAATCATAGGCCGTGGCTAAAGGTCAGCCGCACCCACANTATTCAAATGTGATGTTGTCTTGAGTTGTGTAATGGCTGTGTCGAACTCTCTATTGTAAATATTCTACGTGTGCTTTGATACCAATATATTTATTATGTTACTACCAACCACTGTGTTTATTGCTCTGTAGCGGACTTAATATAATATCCCTAACAAAATCTTTCAGCGCTGTTTATTTTAGCTCTGAAATTCGTTTTGTTGCGAGTTAAGGCCATCAAACAGGTTCGGCTTAAGGAAATCACATTGACACAGACACCTCCGAAACGAAATATTCGTTTAGAGGGACTCTTTGTTTGTCCCCTGGCCAGTCCAATCCCCTTATTTTGTAAACTTTTTCTACAAATCTTCTCTTTGAAATGGCGAACGCGAAAAGTGCATTAGATGATTTCCATACCTACTGTCGTCGGTGGCAAAAAGAATTGTCGTGGCCAACCCAGGACTGGTTAAAATAATAATTTGAAAAGATTTTACGAAAAAACTATTTATTGTAAATCATTTAGGTCTAGCCGAAAATCATTTTTGAGGCCAGAATCCTTGACGTCCTTTTATATATTTTCATTTTGCCATGAGAGTAATGGAGGATTTCAATCAATTCTACCTCAGTCAACGATCGCTGCTTCGGTCCACTGACTAACGGAGCTTTCCACGCTAGATTTGCTATTGGCAGTCTTTTCGTAAAAGCTCTTTTACTCCACTGGGAATAGGTTCTATAATAGAATAATCATCAGCTCATTTTTCAAGATTAAGAATTTTACGTGTGCTATAAAAGAAATTCTAATCTCAATATTTTCAATTATTAAAGCTAAGTACTTCCAAATTATTCCTTTCAAGAAACTCACAAACCATTTATTCACTAAGTGGACGGAATGAGATGTTAAAATATTAATCAACATTTTACTTCGATTGCCAATGAATTTAAAGGGTATTTTAATTCGTTAACAGCAAAGACACTTAGCGAGTTTATAGCTCGTTAGGAGGGATGATGAATAATGAAAATTTAAAGGTTCTGTAATTACAGACGTACAATAGTATTCCGGGACGAAACGCCTCATTCCTGCGTTCGGCTGAATGGTGGTAGGCGGAAATGGTCACAGCATCCGGCCACAACAATCGGAGGCCGAATGCGCCCGTTGCGTACTTCACGCATAACACAGCCTTACAACAAACAACATAGAGCTCAAAATGGTACAACATCACGTAGCTTGTCAACTCAAAAAGCTACGCGATTTACCTTTGTGCCGATTCCGATATGAATTGGTTCGGAAAGGGAATCAAAGCAACGATACATTTTGATTGAAGTTGCTCCTGACAGTATTATTGTTGAATAATCAAGGTCAGGAAGACAGAAAAAAAATCATAAAACACAAAAATCATCATGCCAAAAAATAATGAAACCAAAAATGAAAGAATCGACTGAGAATATTACACAACAATTGAAATGGTGTGCTAGGGGTTAAAAATTAGTATGTACGGCGGCAAGTCATAGGCCTGTGTGTTATGTTTTCGAAAGCTGTTTTCACAATTCCGACTAGGTAGTTATCAAAATTTTAGCTTAGCTGAAATATTCATAGCTCGGCCATCATAAGTTTAGTTAGAAGTGGTGTAAGTTGAACGCTTAGGCAAAATACGTGTTTGTTTACGTGACCCACTTTGTAAACAACGGCGACAGGTATCCCCGAGCCAAGATATATGGTTCACGCTCCAATGTATTTTCCTATCGATATGTCATTTGATATTTTTGCAAAAAACACTTGTGATTTCATGAAAAGTGCGGCGAAATTAGGCAGCTGTGAAAAAAGTTTCTATCTTCCGATCAAAACATTTACATGTTGTAAACAGTTTTTACGACTCGTTTCTTAACCCTTAACTTGGTAAAGGTTAAATAGGTAGACCACACGTTAATTTTAAATTTATGCTTGGAAGATACGGTGGAAAACCAATGAAAATATTTTTCTCCAAATACTGGTTAAGGGTTAATAAGACTCTCTCTGCTATCGACATCACGTCCCGTCTTTCTTTGATGCTTCAATGGATTGGCATTTTCAGCGAGATATCAGAATACACAGGATCGATTCTACCATAAGATTCCCGGTAGGTAGCAGGTTGCACTTTATTCCTATAGTACATCTATCACCATAAATACAAGTACAAATACTCAATCCCTATAAATGTTAAGAGCATTACATTTTAAAATAAACCTGTTTCATTAACTTAAGTTTTCAATGTTATTCAGTTGATAATGAACTTCGAAAATACCCGAAAGCGAAAGAGCTTAACAAAATATCGGGACTCGGCAAATAACGGCCCAAGAACAGAAGCGAAACATTCGCAAAATTACCGTACAACAGAGCCATCTACCGACAACGTTGGCACTAGGGATGTTTAATATCAAACAATTCGAAAATCGCCCAAATGAACGAAAGGCGCGCGGCCACTGTGCCACTCCGTTTCGTGTAATGATTTAATCACCTCTTTGATAGAGAATATATTTCATGTACCTACCTGAATAAAATTTTGTTAATTTTGGTGTTTATTTAGTATATTTTTCAGTTTTCACAATCCAGAAAATCGATTCTTCGTTAAATAATGGTAACTTTGCATGTTACATACACTTTATCTAAGCTTTATTTATATTGAAATCGGTATCGGTATTACTTACTACAATAATCGGTATCAGTATCGTATCGGCAGAACGAATCGTTACATCCCTAGTTGGAACTTAACAATTTGTTCCATTAACTTAATCGGGAAATATATCGGGTATTTACTGCAAATTAACCGGCACAAAGGGATTTGCATCACAATAACCACTGGCAGTTCACTGATTGTTGCGTATAATTAACTGCACAAATTAATACGCTTGTTTTTGTCGAGTCGAGATCTCTAGGTGAATGGTGATGCGGAATGCGGGAACCAATGCGGGAATTTTGACTAACCAGATGTTTGAAACTTGAATGGAGTGTAGAAATAAAAATATATCTTGAAACTAATAGGAAAATTAAATGAAGAATTGGGGCGCGTATTTCTTTTGTTTAAACTAGCACTTACTTTCTGATCCAGGCTTAGATTAATAACGCTTTATTTACAAGTATCCATGAATCTGATTTCCTGATTTCCCCTGTGTCGCCCGCGCAGCTTGGCCCGCCCATCACGAGCGCGCAGTTCCCGTCGGCCCGCAAACGATTCATTTAGGCCTACTCGCAACATCGTATCATGTCTTTACAACGAACACCGCCTAAAAACATCCCGTCTGATTCGACTAGTAATCGCCAAACTCTGGAAGGTGATGAAATGGATCTCCAGCACTTGCCAGGAGTAAGTGGTCAACGTGACGACCAACTCACGCCGCCGAATTATGTTTCACTACGCAACAAAAGGCCCAGAGAGACGGAAACATCGCCATCGGAGTTCTCCCGTTTTAAAGAAGAAATGAGGGAGTTAATTACCACACTCATAGGAGCACAAAACAAGGATATTTCGAAAATAACGGATAGCTTAAAAGATATTAAGCAGACCAACTCTAACATCGAAACCTCTATGTCCTTACTGGCCTCTCAGAATGAAGAATTCCGCAAGAAAATCGAGACTTTGGAGCAGCAGACTAAAAAGGATAAGGAATATATTTGCTTATTAGAAAACAAAATAGAAGACCTCCAGAGATACACCCGTAAGTCAAGTATTGAACTAAAAAACGTACCGCGAAACCAAGGCGAAAGTCACAAGGAATTAATAAACATGGTTTCAAACCTGGCTAAGACTGTGAATGTGGACATAAATACAAGGGATATTAAAGACATCTTTAGACTAAAACCAAGGAATCAGTCAGAGAAAAATCCCCCTATTGTTGTGGAACTGTCATCTACATTAATAAAAACAGATTTACTCAAAAAAACCAAGGAATTCAACTACAAAAACAAGAATAAACTGCAGGCTAAACACCTGGGACTCACCAAAAATGAAGACTCACCGGTGTTTATATCAGAAGTATTAACAGCTAAGGGTGCCCGACTACACTTTTTGTCACGAGATCTGGTAAAATCTAATAAGTTTAAATACTGTTGGACATCATTAATTTGGTAAGATCTTCGTGAGAAAGGACGACAACTCCAAAATAATTCACATTCAAAATGAGGCCCAAATTCACGACCTACTTCAAGACCGCTAATTGTAACTTAAGTGAGCCATGGTTCCCTGTATAATTATTACCGACTACTACTACTAACTTCGCTAAAAACTTGTTATTATATTGTTTAATTGTCCTAAATGTGTATTCCTATTAAGTTAACTCAGCTACAAACTGACACAACTTATGTAACAATTCTCACTCTCACACGCACACCACCATATTATTATAATAACTTAAAATAACTACACTTATTTATACACACACACAAGTTCACCACATACACTACACAACCTCAACCATGTTCTTACCTTATCATAAAAAATACTTATACATAAAATACATTCTAATATGCCTACACTTCTTACTCACCTACCAACGTTTAAACCACTTATGTACACCTATGTGTATCATAAAACTTAACCTTATTAAAGCTAACACATATTTACTACGATTTAAAACTGTCTTATCAAATTGCTTAGAAAAGTTTATATTTACCTATAACATAAAACTGCTGTGCTTAAATGTAAAACGCTGGCCTGTAAAACATACAGATCGAAGCCTACAGGGCTTAACATCTTATGTACATGCTTACATTCTCTCATACAATAGTTACACTATACTAGCTAAGTCTTATACCTACAAAATCACGTACCTACATAGTTACCTCCTGTTAACCAATCAATATTATATTACTCAATGATGGATAGCCACAATGTTTTACAAGAATTAGACCAAATACAGGCTGCGAACTCAATCGAATGTAATATAGAATCCCTACCGAACTTTTATAACCACTCTAAAGATAACTTTTTGACGATTATTACCCAAAATCTAAGGAGCATTTACAAAAATTTTGATGACTTGCAAATAACATTATCACAACTGGCCTATGAAGTAGACATTTTGATTCTTACCGAATGTAGGCTGAACTTGATAAAACCTGTCCCATACCTACCGAACTATACTTCATTTCATACGACCAAATTGTTAAACCAGAATGATGGAGTTGTGGTATACATTAAAAATAGCCATCATGCAAAGATAACCGAACTTAACCTCTCCGATGCAACGGGCCTTGAAATGATTGTTTCCAACTATACACTGTTGGGTATTTACCGTTCCCCTTCGCATCTTCATGCGGAGAACTTCATTATCTCTCTTGACGCTCACCTGGATTGCTCTGTAAACCGTAAAAACATTGTGATCTTGGGCGACATAAATATTGATCTGATTCCTACACCGACTGAAAAGGCTCACGAACGTATTAATAGATTGAGTTACCTAAACACGCTTTCNCCCAATAAAAATCTTAGCCTTTAATTTTACTGTTTAGTACCTCAAAAATGAAAAATGAAAACCTCATTTTCGCCATTTTCTCTGCTACCCGGCCTTAACCGTGATAGTCGTATTAATTATGCACGGTTATTGACAAGGGATTATTTGTGTCCATTTTAAAGTGCACGCTGGCAATACAGCCAGTGATATTATGCAGTTTCAGCCAAATGCAATACAATACTTTCTGATTTGTATACCAAAGTGAAACGCTTGCGTGATTTTTTTTACTGACCGTCAAAAATATTACTACTAAATGTCAGTGCCGTAACTATGTATTGAAATTATATAACACCTATTACTTTTAGGGTTTAAGATAATAGGGGTAAACTTTATAAACAAAATAATTGTTAAATGTGTAACTATGCACAAAGTTGCATCTCTCCGCATTTTTTTATTTTCGTTAAATCCCGAAAAATATTTAGTATGTATTGGATAACCACGGAATCTATTAATTTTGTCTTGCTTACGAATTAGGCAAAAAAAGCCGTAGGCTTAAGCTAGAAATACATTATAATGTACTCTCTAATACCCACTAATTCTATATTTGCAGCGAAACAATCCTGCTCATTGATCACCGATCGATAATCTATTGTATCGATACGTTTCCCATCAAAACTGTCGGTTCGAATTAGCTTTCCATTAAGTTTCAATTGTACGGAATATGACCGGGTATTAATATGTCTGCGTTACAGCTCCTGAGCTTGTACTAGTCGAAACCAGATTAATCCGGTCTGCGGTGGCCTTAAGCGGATTTGTATGATCATGTTTGCCGTTTTGGCAAATTAGGCGAAATGTTACAAATGGGCAAATACCAACTAGCTTTTGCACCCAATTTGTCGCAAAAATCTTTTAATTTAAAGCATTGATGTTTTAATGTAATAAAAAAAATAAAGTTTCATCAAAATTCGTTCGGTAGTTCTTAATATCCATCCATTCTTATCAACTTGCACATTATTTTATTAATAAGACAATAAAATATTGAAGCCGTTTATAAAAATTGCTTGCACACAACAATGCAATTTTTTTGCTACAACTAACACTACGTACCTACCTTTAACTGTGTCACTATTGCTAATTTATTTTTAACCGACTTCAAAAAAGGAGGAGGTTATTAGGTACTGTTAAGATTAAAAGATCCTCATAGTTAAACATTGAATATTAACATTGAATAATTTCACGGTCTNTGGCCGAACTCATCCATATTTATTTTTTATCCACAACGAGGAAGCTCTTGGCCTGTATCTCACCTGATGGTAAGTGACGATCAGGTCGAAGGTGGAAGCGAGCTTCACCCGGAATCCTCAACCACGGAGGAACTGGCTATCTTACCTCTAACTGCCGGAACACAATAATGCTGTTAACATTGTTGTTATGGCAACAGACTTAGGTAAGCTGGTGGAAGCTAGCCAGGCGGACTTAGAATAAGCCCTACCACCAACCAAGCCGAACAGAAAAATCTGCCCCCATTGGGAATCGAACCGGGACCTCTGCGTCTGAAGCAGGTGGTCTTACCACTAGACCACAGAGGCGGTTAATGGAATATGTTTGGAAGTAAGTGATGAAAAAACTTTCTTAACAAGTAACATGCCATTTGTAGCTTACTTTAGCTCAACCCACTAGTTGCCTATAAGCTTATACTACAATACTTACCCCGCGTCGTTCTAAAACCTACGGTACCATACTAGGTGTCCTGAAGCCCCGCGGTATCAGTTTGCAGGATTAATTTGCCAGACCCCTCGAAGATTAAGCACAAAAACTTGGGGTTAAGTTACGGCGACGACGGGTTAAGTTGGTTATGCCACAGCCAAAATAGATCGGTCAGTTATTTGGAGAACTTTTTTGGGTGTTTTTGTATTGAGTTAATGTATAGATAGAATATTATTATACTTTATTGTACACCACACAAAACAGATAGAGGTACCTACATAAAAGAAATTAAAAAAATGTACCAAATTGAAACGGCACATGTAACCGCCTCTGTGGTCTAGTGGTAAGACCACCAGGAGGACCACCACTAGGCCTCAGACCTATAGGTCTCGTATTTGATCCAGTGTGATAAGATTTTTCTGTTAGCTTTGGTTGTTGGTAGAGCTTGTACTAAGTCCACCTGGCTAGCTACCACCATGTTAACAGCATTGTGTATTCCGGCAGTCGGAGGTACGATAGCCAGTTCCTCTGCGGTTGAAAATTCTGGGAGAAACTCGCTTCAACCTTCAGCATTTCCAATTCTATCGGGTGAGATGCAGGCCAATAGCTTCCTCGTAGTAGATATAAAAAACTATCAACATCTAGTGGTCAAACTGTTTTTGTCGCTCTACGGTCACGTAGAGAACTCGTTTTAAAGAAACTCGTTATTAAATGTTACGGCTTTCCAGCGGTTCTTTCAGCAATTTTTGAACGGTAAATTTTACATTTTATGTAAGTTTTTAAACTTAAAGTTTTATAATTTCCTTGTAAGTTTGATAACATGCTTAAAATGTAATAATGTTTTTTGAGGGATAAACGCTTTTGTAATGAGAGAAAGATTCTCGAGTTAGAGTTCCCGGGTTTGATTCTTTTGTGATTTCTTTTTTCTTCTTCTCATTCTTCCGTGCTTAGAATCTTCTTTCGATCCTATACTAATAGTACGAGAGGGGATCGTAAGAACCCCTGCGTCATTTTGTAAGATAAGCTCCATGGCACACGTTGAAAGTTGTGCTAAGCTTGGAAGAATTATTAACTATAACTATTAACTAGAACAGATTTTCATGCTACTTTCATCAACAGATAGAAAGATTCCTGAAAAAAGAACTTCATATACTTTCTGTGGCAGACCGATATTTAAGCGGACGAAGCCGCGAGCAAAAACTGGTTGTTTTGAATCATGATTATTTTAATAATCATCCTTCGAACAGAAAAAACAGTCACCAAAAGCTATTATTATAATAATATATATTATTTTTATAATATCTTTGGATAAAAAAATACCTTTGATCATTATGGGTGACTGTTCTTCCCATTTCGTTAATACTAAAAGAAGTACGTAAATAACACTCTAATATCAAAAATACGTATCCATCTTATTTATAAAGTTAATACAACCCCAGTTACATTACCAGCAATCCTTAAACCATTTATTTGCGATCCTTTTGAAGTCAGTAATATTGGCAATGAGGATCAGATCTGAAAACACTGAAAGTACCAATCGGGCGCCATTATAAGCAAATCTGAAAGGACAAATTTGAAATTTAAATGGCGGCTGTAATTCCTGGTACAGATTCGGATATGGCTTCGATCTATTTTGCATAAAATTTTGGTTCATAAGATCAAAGAGTTGTGGAATATTATCGTCTGGAGGCGACAGGGTCGTGTTACCCGTTTGCGTCCATGGGCTAGGTTTGGGTTAAAAAAAGTATTTCCAGGGGTTAGGCTTAGGTTAGAAGTACATGGTTAGAGAAAGTGTTCTGGTCGGTGCATCTACGGATTACTCTTTAATTATTATAACAACGGTAAATATTAATTAACAGACTAAGAAAACCGAATACCTTCTACGAGTGCCTGGATGTAAGTGGTGACACTCCTTATTATCAAATGGTTTAGTGCATAAACAACAAAAAACTCGTAAGTATAAAACAATAATTAATTATGAGAAGGCATATAAAAANTGATCATTGCATGGTTGCCGTAAACGTTGAGCAAGTGCATAAACAACAAAAAACTCGTAAGTATAAAACAATAATTAATTATGAGAAGGCATATAAAAACCTGTTGACTGCGGATGTTTCAATGCTCAACATTTATGGTAGCCCGGATTTATTTGCAGACGCGCTTATTGGTATAATCAGATCGGCCATATCAACAAACTCTAAAACTATACCTACACGAAATAAAACCAGGATCCTGAAACCATGGATTACACATGGGGCTATTCGGTGCATAAAACTAAGAAATAACATGCAGATGAAATTGAAAACAAATCCACACAATGACATATTAAAAATTACCTACAAACGTTTTCGGAATTACTGTAGCAACCTAATTAAAAAACTAAAAAGAGAATATAATAAAAACCAAATTAATATATCAATCAACCATCCTAAAAAACTATGGTCCACTATAAATAATATCACTCAATTTAAACCTCCTAAATCAACAAATATTGAATTACTAGATATAGCTGTATCACCTCAAGTTTCTATTGATAGTGTTAACTTTTTCTTTACCAACATTGGCCAAGAACTAGCGGAAACGATCCTTAAGCGCACTAATCTTATACATAATAATAGCTTCCCTAACTCACAATCCACAATTTCTCACTCCTTTGTACTGTTGGATACTGATATGCATGAAGTCGACCGTATCCTCATGAGCTTGGATCCGAATTCTGCACCTGGTTGGGACGGTATTTCTACGAAGTTCATGAAGCTCTCCAGAGGCTTCCTAGTCCCTCACATCACTACGTTGGCAAACCTTTGCTTCCATACAGGAATATTTCCTGTGGCACTAAAGAGATCTATTGTTACTCCTGTACACAAGGGTGGGGACAGGGCTGAAGTGAACAACTACAGGCCTATATCTGTTCTGACTGCTATGTCCAAAATCATAGAAAAATTGATGAACAACAGATTGGTATGCTATTTAAATAAATTCAAAATTTTATCTGATGCCCAATATGGCTTTAGAGGGGGTATGTCAACTCAAGACGCTGTACTGGACTTAACGTCTGTTATTACTAAGCAAGTAGACAGAGGATTCAAATGCCTAGCAGTGTTCTTGGACCTGAAGAAGGCCTTCGACACAGTGGCTGTGCCCACCCTTGTGAACAGATTAGAAAACATCGGCATTCGAAGTACAGCTCTATCCCTCTTTAGNGATATTGCGAGTAGTTGGATCTTTTGGAAATCTGTAAAATAGCGGGAACTTACTTAACACGTTTATTATGTAAGGGTAAATGTGATAAAATGAAAATTATTAATAATCGCCGGGTATTATGAATAATTACCGACAGTCGAGGTAAAAGTAATAAATGAATTTACATATATCAGTGATTATTAATAATGTATTAATACTAACAAATATCATAAAAGAGAACACCTATTGGCAGTATCAAATTGTTTGAAAGAAAGAAAAAATGTTTATTCAGTATCATCGACAATACACTTGCAATACTTAACATTAATATAATTAGCATATAATTTCGATTATATTGTTATAAGTACACTATCCTTAAAATATTACACAATTAGGAATTTTTGCTTTCCAGTCATTCCAGTGGCAACACTTCTAGAAATTTAGTTTTTTGCAAATTTAGTGTATTAATTAATGTGAAATAAATAAAATAATATTTACCGATGGAATGTAATGTTGTCCTTTTCAAGATTTGATGTTTCAGATCTCTTCTTACAATTAAAAACACTGCAATTCACCATTTTTATCGCAGCACGTTACTCTTCAATAGTGACATTTGGAATATGTCATTGTATGTTATTGGTGGCGCTGCAACTAGTTTTTATAAACTGAGTGAACCACTGGTCTACTTACATTGCTAGAGGGGATTGCCTGTCAGTTCCACTCCTGTTATTTCTGCTCTCTGTAACTGACGTTATTATGCAAAGTCATGGAGGGCCATTCATTAGCCCGATAATATCGCCGTCGTTATCTCAGAGGTACAGTCAGGTGGATGAATGAGTGGTCATTTTTATTTGGGACTTGATAAGAGAAGGTATGTAGAAATGTTTAATGTTGGATAATCCTAATTGGCCTACAAAATCTTTCTAAAAACATTGTTATACAAATTGATATTGTGCTGTGTACTATCCTTAAATAAATAAATAAACAACCAACGAAATAACATATATTATTATGTATTTAAAAATCCACCAACCGTATACCTAATTACAATAATTAAACGAATTTATAAGTTTGAGAATCACTTTCAATGATTTTAATTGTAACAGAATTTACTCGGATCGATCCAAATTCAGCTACATTAATGCTTAAAGGTATGGTATTTTTGTGTGTTGATACTCTTATGATTGTAATGCACAAAAGTTAGATTCGTATAAGATTTGAACTTTTATAAGAAGTTCCTTATAAGCAATTTTAGCAACAGACCAATATGCATAAAGTGTTGTAATAACATTTCACATTTTAAAATGTCCTGAACTTGATATTAATTGTATTTACATCCGGAAATAAAAGTTGAATTTTAGCTTAAATCTCAAACATAACGGTTAATGAATGTACATTTTTATGCGGCCGACTGTACGTATCTGCTTGAAAAATGCGCATCATTACAAACTCAGCAGGAAGATAGGTCCGTAATTTCAGGACGGTGTAGCATGATGGCTCCATCAAAATAACATAAGCCGGTACAGTCGAACCTGTATAATGTACTGTATGGGTTATACGCAGGGTTGTAGCAAAGATTACATTTAACTTTCTTATTTTTAATGGGAATGAACATGAAAAGTTTTGCTAAAAATAAATTTGATTATTTGATTTAAATTCTAAGTTATCCAAATTCATTTTTTTTATTATAATTCATTTAATAACAAAATTAACTATAACTCGGTGGATACTGACGTTTTTGTTTTAATAAACGATGTAAAATGTAAAAAAATATACATTTTCAGAACCTGCCTAATGTTTTTGCTGCACATTCTTGTAGAGTTTCAAGCAACAGTTTATTATTGTAAGTACCTAATTAATTTTCCACATGAAAGTCAAACACTTTGTTTCATTTACCAATTTCAATTTAAGTTTTTTTATTTTAGCATTATTTAAATTACTTTTCTCTTTCCCGTAACCGATCCTCAACGAACATACAATCCCTTTGCAAGTATCTTGAATACTTACTGTCAAAGCAGTTCGTATTCCCCGTAATGGCCCGACATAAGCCTGCCGTTGTCATTGCTTAATGGGATCTCGTAAAGGAGTATTATCGTTTCATTTTTTGCTTCCCCTCACATACAGCACACTTATGCTTTCTAAAACTCACGTACTCACTATTCTAGGCCGTTATTGCTTGAACGTGTCGGGTTTTTCGCATCCATCGTTTGAATTTGATGTCATTAAGGTTGAGTTTTGGAAAGGTTATCTTTTGAAAGAGAAATGGATCACTTTCAGACTTTTTTGGAAAAAATACTTGCCCTAAATAATAAAGTACTTTAATAAAGTTGAAAATTATTTAATATCAAATATAAAAGGATGAAATTCGCTTTTAATAACGCCACATTCCATCAAAGGTCTGAAACTGTACACGTAAAAGGAAAAAAACAGAACGCTGTGAAATTCCCAAGATATTTTAGGTGCCATCGTATCGCGAGGAAAATGTGTAAAAATAAAGGATAAATACCAATGTGATAACACGTACCGAGTTGCGGGCTTGTGTGAATTGCACACACGTTTATTGGAGACGACGTTACTTACATACGTGTCAAGAGAAAATATAGAAAAAAGAACGTTTGCCTTTAGGCAAAGATCAACTAACAAGATGTGATGAGTCGGCGTTATTTGCTTCATATTCTGCCTACGGCTAGACACCGCCAGAAGCAAGGCAATAACTTCTGAACGACAAGTTACAAGCCATAAAATAGGTAATAATTTTATGTATGCCCATTATATAAGCACTAATTATGTATAATTTATTTAAATGGAAACTTGATTGGTGCTAGCAATTTCATGAATGGTTATAGAACTTCCTATGAAGTAGTAAATAAATTGCACGTATGATCCTGAGTTAAAAGACTGGCCGACGGAAACGACTTTCTCTACTACGAGTACAATATTTAATCTTTTAAACCTTTGCATATTATTATTGTGTGACCGACTGAAAGACTACACACAACCTAACCCTACAGTCAGCGTCAAATAGTGATACCCAAAGTGGTCAAAAAGTTGATAACACAACCTTGTTCCAAATGTAACAAAGACGTGTTGCGAACTTATTGGTTACTTTGGATGTCACAAACTATTTGGCGCTGACTGTACGGGTAGATCTAGAAAGTCAGGCTAAATCGATAAACCTAAGTTTATCGCTTATTCTTTTGGATTATAGGTACCTAAGATTTAGTAAGTAAAAGGTACACTATGGCTGAATTGCACTATCTAAATTCAACGGTAACTATGACGATAACCGGTGCTTTTTGTGTGGAGTTTGACAGATTTTTGACGTTTGTCGAAGTTAAAGTAAGATGGTGCAACCCAGCCTAATACTTGAAAGAAACTGAAGCTATTCTTTGTACAAAAGAGTGTCGGGAAACTGACGAAAAGGGCACGCACGAGGCATCAAAGGCAACTCATATTAAATTATCAATTACCATACGGCCCCAGATAATGTTTGTTACACTAGACAAGACGGGAATATATTAAGCAATTACTAGGACATACACGCGATAACTTAGCGAGTTAATGGAAACAAGGGTAATAAACTTTCTGAGGCGGTGATAACTTTGCTGTTAAATCGCTATTTTATAGAGGATATCAAGGATTTTATATGCTCATATTTTCTTCCTTGAAATGACCGAAGAAATGAATGAGAAAACATTTATTTTGTTCAAATGACAAAAGTTCAAGTAACTATCATTAATATTAATTTAAAACAAAGCTTAGATATAGATAACCTTAATGAAATTATAAATAATTTCTAAGACATGAATTATTTATTCATGCAAAAACTTTACAGATGTGACATTATTTTATAGCAAATAAATGATGATTCTGATTCTGATTCTGATTCTGATTCTGAATATTATGAATTAAACATCAGTATTTTAATATATCTTTTCTACTATCTAAATCAGATATTAATAATTTTAAGAAACAGTAATGGTCATAGAGTTGAGTAAAACAAAATGACAGATAGAGCCTGCGGTGTTTCCCACGAGAAGTGAAAATAATAATAATTCAACTTATGGGAAAACGAATACGAGTGTAAGGGTAAGGTACCCATCTATTGGAACTTTAAGCATCACTATCCATTTAAATCGTGAAATCTGTCATAAGATGAAGTGTTAATAGAATAAATATTATATCATGATGACAGAATGACAGGTAAATCACGTGTTTATTACAATCAGCGTCAAAAAGTTTGTGACACCCAAAGTCCCAGAACACACGGTGAAACGCAATTGCAACGAAACTGCAACTTCTGCGACCAGTTTGAAACCGGTTTGAAACTCGTGCGTCGCGTCGCGTCATGTGAGGTCTCTCAACCGAATCTATGGCAGAAACTTAGATGCAACTCAAAAGTAACAAGAAGTTGCATTTTCGTTGCAATTGCGTTTCACTGTGTGTTCTGGGCCTAAGAGACCAAAAAGTTGATAGCACAATCTTATTATATTTGTAACAAAGACGTGTTGCGAACTTTTTGGCTACTCAGGGAGTCACGAACTATTAAAACGTCAAATAAGCGTTACTGTAAATGACTCCATGACACGTCTACTATTTCAGCATCATAATGTCTTTTAAAATGTCATTGCCCCGTCGTGGTCATAAAGAGGAAAAAAAAAATGTCATTGCAATAATCGAATACCATTAACAAATACTTCAATCTAGATCCAGCTCCAGTTGGCGGCGTCCATCGTTTATAATAATAAACGATTCGAGCAGACGGAATTTTCATCACCCCCCGGCTAGACGGCATGCCATTTAATTTAAAAGGTGTCATAGTGCCGACAGTTTTAAGTCTCATAACAAATAGATGGGATTAGGGCGATGACACACAATCTTTTGTGTGAATTGTACGTATCCGACAGTATACATAGTTAGGTCATAACATAAGTCAATGTCCAAAGTTGTAAATGAGAAATAAGCAAATCCTAAAGACCAAAAAAGTAAGTTGAAGGACACGGACCAAATTAATGTAATTAGCGACGAATTTGAATAAGTGATGTCGAATTGCATAACGATATGAATCTTTAATATCCCATTGAATAAAACGACGCGTCTTTTACCTCTACATCATTTGCGAATTCTGCCATAAATGCATGTGGAAATGCACTTCAGACAGTGAGCACTTAATCATAAATGAGAATTTTTATTACTGGTGTTTTAGAGATTGTAAGGAACACGACGATGGCGCATTCCGCTTTAAAACGACTTTTAGTATTTCGTGTTTATTTCTGGTTCGTCAGAGCAAAGGCTTGCAGATGAAAGAACTTTCGTCTCTGAAACGTGAATATTCACAACAGTAGCTATGATAGATGCCCGCGTTGTCTTTGTGTTCCTAGAATAGACGCCGTAGAATTCCGCAGAATCACTTTTTTGGCCAATTCCTTTGAAATTTCATATCCGTTTATTCAAGAAGGGGCGCGGAATTAAGCGCAAAAGGATCCTCGAGTCATTTTGTCCTGTGATCTATTTATTGCTCGATATTTCAATAAAATCTCCTTATAAATTTAGGTATCCCAAATTTCCCTTCGCCCATCTCTTTGATTGGCCATTGTTAGCGTTTGAATGGGAATGTCGATCACTTTCAAGTCGCCAACGGTCCAGAGAACTAAAATAGACAATCCTGAGTCCCAAATCAACCCGTCTGTAACTTAAGTAGAATTTCTGTTGGAACCATTCATCTTATTTGACTTACAGTTGACTTATTTATGTCTCCGATCTAAAATTACATTTTCTGTATTAAGATATTTATTCATAAAGGATTAAGACGATAAAAAGAAAACTTGATACAATTTCTGTCTATGTAAAGATAACATTTTACAGAAAGTAAATATCAAAAGAAAGTTTAAAAATAGGCTCGAATATTCGTAAAATATTTATTTTAGGAATATGATGTCAATGACAGAAGTATTGATGTGACTCACAGATGGCCATTCTATTATCGAAATATTATTATTTTTCGACAGACCATCTTTCTGTGTCACCCGTATCCCGTATTGTGTAACGAAGCTCAAAACACTTTCAATTCAAGCTAACATTCAATTCAAGCCTGTAATTGTTTGAAAAGGTATTCTTAGGAATCTTTCAAATAAAATGTTCTAAACCGGAGTTATTCGTCTGTTTGCACTTTTGCAGGATCGCACACTTATACCAACTGCTTTCTGCGTCAAATAGTTCAAGACACCCAAAGTGGCCAAAAAGTTGACAACACTACCTTATTCCAAGTAAGAAAGACGTGTCGCGAACCCTTTGACTATTTTGGGTGTTCGACTCAAAAGGTTTAATAGAAAAAGCCCTTAGATTCAATTTAAACTTATGATTGGTTACTGCTGGATACTCGCGACACCCCACTCGGGCGATGACGGAACGCCGCGGAGGTTTTAGTGGCTATACCCCGTCCTTTTCAGGGCGCCGGGTGTCCCACACAACACCCTATCCCCCGGCAGTGGTGACGGTGCGCAAAGCATTTCCTCCGCGACAAAAAAAAAAGTGACTGTGAGTTTCTTACCTTATACGCGTCGGGTATGTTGACGGGCTCGCCGCTCTCGGCGACGTAGCCGACGATGCCGCTGCCCCACGGGATCCGGATCTCCTCTAGGTGTTCCATCTGCTCCGGCGTCGACTTCGAGCACACGTCGAACAGCTTTGACACCAGGCATCTGGGGACAATGACAAGAAGCGTTTAAAATTTGGTTGTTAATGATATTTTTGTAATTGTCATAACATTATTATAGTCTGATGTGTTGTCGATTATACCTACATTGATAGAATTAGGACTATTCCCACCTGTCGTTCCCACCGCTGCAACTCCTGTGTAGCCAGGATCTACAGCTTGGCTGCCAGTAAAAACCCAACCAGTAAAGGTCAAGTTTGTCACGTGGGAAAAGTTAAACTTCCCTCCAGACTATCGATAATTCGGCAATAATAAACCTATCACGTCACGCTACTTTATGACGCACAATCGTCACGTTATTTATGACGCACAATCGTCACATTATCAAGCTAGCTGTGAGTCAAGATTTAGGCGCAAAATGTCAAAAGCGCAAAATATTGATTTGCACATGCATTGTGCTTGAAAAAATTACAATAATAAACACATGTAAACATTGCACAGAACCGCATGCTCGTTACGTGTCAATACCATACGTTCCACGTAACACGACCCCAATGAGATCGTGCCCATCTCAGGGAAAAGTAAATTACAATGGCTATCAGTAGCCGGCAAACAGGACAGGCGCGGAACAGGCATAATCGAATTCCGCTGGCCGGCCAGAGAATTTTCCAATCGGCAAGTAGGAAGAATTCGTTTAATAAAACCAGCCACTCGGCGCGTGCGGCCGGCGGGATACGTGACGTTAAGTATCAGGTTTGTAAAAAAAATACAGGTACGTTGTATGCAGATACATTGTGAATTAATTAGTTTAACGCGTTATTGAGGTGGTTATTAGGAGCCAGAGTTGTTTTTCTCTCTAATTTGCAATACCTTTGGACATTTTCGGTGCCATCTTGTTTCAAACTAAGCAAAGCCTGTACCTACTATGCTATGATCCAGCCAGAGCACGAAAATCCTTTTCTAGCCTTTTCAACCTAAACGTTACGTTTATGTTAGACAAAATGTCAAACTTTCAGCCACAGAGCTCATTTCAAGAGGATTTATCTTATATAAAAAACCACCATCCAGACTGTCATACAAACCTAACTCTCGTTCCGTCCAAAAATAGCAACAACGTAAACCTTATTTATTATGTTTCCCCTCAAAACGTCACGCTATTCTTCAAGCTTACGCGATATTATGATGCGGTCCGGCGAAATAGTAAAAACCGGCCAAGTACTAGTCGGACTGGCGCACGAAGGGTTCCTCACGACAATTTTGTTGTTGTATTATCAGCCTAGATATTTATTTTATTTTAAATATTTATTCTTAAAGCTAATATACAACTAAATATTCTGTTGTGTACTTCAAGCGTTTGCTTATTGTCGTTATTAATATCAAGCAAAAAAACGACTAAAAATCACGTCTATTGTGTGGGAGTGGAAGGCTCCCTTAAATATTTACATTATTCTATTTATAGTATTTGTATTTCTGTAGCGGCAACATAAATACATCATCTGTGAACATTTCAATTGTCTAGCTATCACGGTACATGAGATACAGCCTGGTGACAGCTGACAGCGAAGTCTTAGTAATAAGTTCCCGTTTTTACCCTTTGGTTACGGAACCCTAAAAAGGGTCCAGATCACGTTCGCTCCCGGATTTGCCCGCATTCAAATTTCAGGACGACCTGGCCCTTGTAAATAGAAGGACGTGTCACTCTTAGTGAGTTATTCAATGAGACCCTTATATTTGGAGTGAGAAAGGAACTACCTATTTTTAGGCTACAAGGTTGTAAGTGACATTTTGATCACGCTTTTTAAAAAAAATCGATAAATATAACAATTTTATCAAAAACTAGTCTGTCTTGGGAAGTTGGGATCGAATACTTTCTTTTCACATTAAAATTTGTATAAATTTTAAAGAATGCCTTTTAGTCCAATAATTATGAAACGCATGAAATCGTCTCAGATGCATGCATACATTTATCAAAAAGCACATACTACATAGCACACACAGTACACAGCTTTAAATGCACTGAGGATCAGAGTGAAAATAGATATCGCATAATGTATAACTTAGTCCTCGTAGAGATAGGGTTATCATCATAATCCAATAACCTAGATCAAATGCCTAACGTGGTATCCTACTTCGTAGGAAACTACTCAAATACACATCTAAACTAAGATATTATTCGCATCATTTCGGGCAAATCCATATGAGAATAATTAAGATATTTATAATAGGATCGGATATGGAACATACACAACAAACAAATATAACTGCTGTTTAACTTTTTATGCTTAAGTAAAGGGTGTATTATTTTATTGAAATACGATATAGAGTTAATAATCTCAAACAGCCTTCGTAATGATGCTGATCTGAACAATTGACAAGAATCACAAAACCATTTTAGCTCAAAATACCAAAAAGCTCAGTTAGGCATTGTGTGTGACATTCTTTCATCTGGCATGGCACCAAAATGTATTTTGCCTTGGTAACCCTACAAGAGTCTCTGCCTTTAAGAGCTCTCCGAAACTCAATAAAATCCCTCAGGCGAGAGGCTTAAGTGACGACTACACATGTTGTAACATCATTCCGGCGTTTACACGGATAAAAAATAACTGGATGACCTCAAAATCGAGTTACTTATCAGGAAATAGGCCAGGGAAATAAATTATTTACTTCTGGTAATATTTTAATCAAGTATCAAAATTAAGTGTTGTGATTCCTAAGCTCTTAATTTTGAACCTAAACTGTATTGAATTATGAGTAAAATATAAAAATACAGTCAACTATAACTCTTCAAGTAACAAAAAAACGAAACAATAGATTAATTTTATTGCAAACGCGGTCCCAGCGACAGCTTGGGCCGTCTATGAGTTAAATGTATCGCGAAATTCGTGAACGTAAAAAAGTGCTACGATGAATTGATATGGCCGAATGTAGAATGATATTAAATCCTAATATTATAAACGCGAAAGACCTGTTTTGCTGTCTTTTAACTTTGTCATGCTAAGACCTCTGAACTTAATTAGATGAAAATTGGTATATGTAGTACAATCCAGTGAAAAAAATAGGATAGGAAAAAGAGACACACGTGCACTTTCTTTTCTTTCTGTAAAAAAAATGTACGCGGGAAAAGACGCGAGCGCAAGCTAGTTCTGTCATACTTCGCTGTTCTTGCTAAATCATTGTTCGCTCATCTCAAAGAACGCTAATGATTGTCCGTGACGCGAACAGCCATTGTCAATGGGCACTCAAACTCAATCCAAACTTTCCCACCCCGCGGGATCCTTTCATTTTATTATGATTCGCCAGTTTTCCCCTACGGTTCCCCGCTGGCCGTGACCTTAACCGCTACGACTCGCCATAGCGCTACGAGTGCTACAGAGGGTGTGTGGAATTCGTAGCAGTTTGTGTTTTGCTTCATTTATCTCAAAATAACGACTCGCAAAATATTTCCGAGCAGTCAAAATGTTTTTATTTTAATTCCAAAGCGTGACGTCACGTTTCTAGACAATAGAAAAGCCTATTATTCTTAAAAAAATACCCTAAGATGCAATGACCAAAGAAACTGCAAAACAAGAACTTGTATTTTCTATTAAACCACGTGAATATACATGCTTAAAACTACATTTGTTATGACGTCGACTCGACTCGTGACTGTCAGTTATACTAGTGTAGTACTAGGATATATTTTGTGCTATTGTCGAAACAGTTTTTCTTCACGACCGTGACCTTCCCACTATCTTGTAGTATTCACTTTTTGACACTTATTCCGATGCTAATTTTTACACGTTTATAAGGTGTTAATAACAAATAGGTGAACAGATAATAATTGAAAGTAGTTATAAACTGCATGATACTTCCTTTCATTCTGACCTTATAGTACCCGCCAGCCGTGACCCCATCCTGCGTCATTTGCCACAGAGTATGACACTCATTCTAAACTAAAACATGTTCTTTATGTTCATATCCTTTCATTTTCAAAGTCTAAACTAAACATGTTTTAGCGGTAGTAATTCTTTTATTTCGCAAATATTTTCCGTCGGGTTTCCTTTTATCAAAAGATGACGAGTAAACAACATTTAAGACTCTTAAGAAAGACCTATGTTGTACTTGTCAGTGAATATTCACGAGAATCCTAAATCCTTATAAACATTAGTAAATCTTTAAACTGTAGTTTTTTTTTGTTTGTTTTATAAAATTAGCCATAATAGTAAAAAGAAAGTGCCAAAGTTAAGGAAATAGACAGAGGATACCAAAAAAGCCTTTATTAAACCAAAATTGACACTTTTGAACCCACCCAATTTGTGTTTTAACCCAAGTGGTGACTGTTATTATTGTGTTGCTGGCGTTAAAAACTAACATATTTTTTAACAAAATTGACACTTGCCGGTTGTTACTACTAACGCAAGGTTGTTATCCAAGATTATCATTTATTTCTAAGTCGTCACCAACTCAAAGGCTTCCGTGTGGCGTTGCATATTGCATTACCTTGACATTATGCAACATTTGCAACGCTCGCAACGTTGTTTATGTTTACACGTCGCCGAGTGCACGACAATTTCGGGACTTTACACGGATAATAAAGCGAGAACACCTGCGTTTTGCGTAATAAAATAATTGTATCATCATGTACACTTATTTCAAAAGTACCCTAATTCCCTAAGTCTACAATTTTACAAAAATTCCACGTCCGGTGTCTTATGTTTTAAATTAAAAGTATTTTATATTTATAGTACAGTTAGCGTCAAATAGTTCGTGACACTCAAAGTGGCCAAAAAATTGAGAACACAATCTTATTCCAAATAACCAAGACGTGTTGCGAACTTTTTGGCTACTTTGGGTGCCACATACTACACTCAACATCAAATAAACCGCACCTTCCGCGACGCGAACTTTAAAGAGTATCTTCTGACACAATCGTGGTACCCCAACAATATTGGTGTTATTTGATTAAATTTTATCTGATGCCCAATATGGTTTTAGAGGGGGTATGTCAACTCAAGACGCTGTACTGGACTTAACGTCTGTTATTACTAAGCAAGTAGACAGAGGATTCAAATGCCTAGCAGTGTTCTTGGACCTGAAGAAGGCCTTCGACACAGTGGCTGTGCCCACCCTTGTGAACAGATTAGAAAACATCGGCATTCGAAGTACAGCTCTATCCCTCTTTAGTAGCTACCTTCAGGATAGGACCCAACAGGTTAAAATTGATGATGTCAGGAGTAGGGAGGAAAAGGTCACCTTCGGTATACCACAGGGAAGTGTCCTAGGACCAACCCTCTTTCTAATCTTTATCAACGACCTTTGTAACCTCCAAAGTGTCGGTGGCAGTGTCTTCTGTTATGCGGATGACACCGCTATTGTTTTCGCCGGGAAAACTTGGAGTGACGTCCGGGTCTGTGCTGAGAGGGGTTTGGCAAGGGTATCCAGATGGCTAGATGATAACCTTCTAACCCTAAACGTACTAAAAACAAACTACGTGTGTTTCTCTCCATCTAATGTCTCCCAACCTGGTGCTGATTTTTGTATTAGGATCCACAGCTGTCCGAATGATCTGCCAACGTCTTGTAACTGCCCGATCTTGCAAAAGGTATCCAGAACCAAATATCTCGGCATAATTGTAGACCAAAATCTGAGCTGGCAGCCTCATGTAGAAGCCACAATGAACAGAGTCAGGAAGCTGATCTGGATCTTTAAAACTCTAAGACATGTAATGTCGACTAAAGTCATAAACAACATCTACCTTGCCCTGGCTCAATCAGTCATTACTTATTGCATCACGGTTTGGGGTGGCGCAAACAAAACCAACTTTTTGGAGATTGAACGAGCACAGCGGTCACTTATAAAGGTCATGTACTTTAAGCCATATCGATTCTCAACTTTTACTCTTTATAATATCAGCGGCCTCCTATCAGTGAGGAAACTTTATATCCTAAATCTAATCTTAAAACGACAAAAATTACTACCATACGACCACAAATCACAACAAAAGCGCAGAAATGACATTGTTGCCACCTCCACCCCTACACGCACTGCGTTTGCTAGAAGACAATTTGATAGTCAATCAACTTACGTTTACAATAATATTAATCGTATACTCAAAATCTACCCTATGCAACTATTTACATGTAAAAAAACGGTAACTGAGTGGTTAAAAACTTTATCATACGCAGAGACTGAAAGTTTACTAACTAGAATAACCTAACACACACACACACACACACACACACACACACACACACACGCACACTCATACACACACACTTGCATGCATTTACCTATCATAATTACAACACTCACTCTTTTGTACCTCTACAAATTGTATTTTGCATAAAGCTATGTCATTTTGTTTACCGTTTGGAAAGATGCGAGACATTCCCAACACAAGTATCTCCGATTACTTACTGGGAAGCCTCCGCTATTAATATTGTATAAAACTTTTTGTCAATAAAGAATTTTTAATTTTTTAATTTTAATTTTAATTTGAAAGCCCAATAAATATCCTTAAAGAAAAATACATTTCATTTCTAAATAAATGATTAACATATACCATAAATGTGACTTGAAAATAGACCTCACTTTGGGCTCACCTCTGGGATCAATTAGACCAATTTTTATGGTTATAAAACCAAATAAAGATCTCACGTGTCCTCTTTAACAGATGGATAGCGATTAATCCCAACTTAACAATTTTATAGTCATAAAAAATTGCTATAGCGTAACTACCTATTTTTTGAAGAAGTGACTCTGGATCCTTGTAAAGACACATTTTTAGGGTAAAAACCTTTCCTTTAATGAAATGAAGTTTAGAACTAGCCTTTCAAATGGTACCAATGTTGGTGGGAAGTGGGGATGCATACGTTTGATAAGTGCTTGTCGCGAGAGGTGCGATTTATTTGATGCCGAGTGTATATTTAACGCTGACTGTACCGAACCTATAAGTGCAATATTACCTACTATTTTATTTATCTTACTCCATATTGCTTAAACGAAAATCCAGAATTCGAAACTGACTCGTCTGTCTGTATTTATTCTATCTATCTATCTATCTATGTCAGCCTTTGGGTTCGCCTTCGAACATAGGCCTCCTCTTCAACCCTCCACCGTTTTCTGTCCCTGGCCACACGCATCCAGTTCACTCCAGCCTGCTGCCGGATATCATCTGTCCATCGTTTAGGCGGTCTTCCCCTGCCGCGGGTGTTGTTGCGGGGTCTCCACTCCAGGGTCTTTCTGGCCCAGCGATCCTGGTTCATCCGTGCAATGTGTCCTGCCCATCTCCATTTACGGCCCTCTATCTCTTCCACCACGTCGCTGATCCTCGTCTTTTCTCTGATCCACTCGTTCGTACTATATTTATTATCTACGTATATTTACAAGACCTTCTCCGTCAAATCCACAATTACTATAACTACATCGGGGTTGTTTTATTATACTCTGTGAACGCCGTCTCAAAAAAACACACTCTATTCCCATCATGTACATAACTGGCATTACATCTACTATATTGATCCCGAGCATCCTTGGCCTTGGCAGTACAGCTCAAGCTTGTATAGCTCATTGTGTAACATTTCGCAGATTGTATACATTTAACATAGTCAAAGTCAAAGTCAAAATTTCTTTATTTGTTTAGACTAATAAATAGTTCTTACAAATCGTCATTTTGCTCTTAAGGAGCCTCTACATGTCTCATAATCTTTTTACCCTACCAGCGCTTCGAGACCAACATTTGGCAAGTGCTGAGAAGAAGCGCCGCAACAAACTCAGTCACCACTGTCTGCCGGTTAATATAAATAAATAGAAATAGCAGGTACATTCGATTCAGGAGCAGTTCACTGAATTTACCATGCATTCTTGTATAGTGTATCTTATAAGAATGGGTATACAAAATTGCGTGGCATATTAAACAAGGTAGTGACGTGCTAATATCTAGACTTACAGATTACATACCCAAATACTAGTAGAAATGACTCGCATACATAAGTTGGAATAACTTGGATTGACCAGTCCCCGAAAGCAGCGCCTGTTCACAGACATGACGAGTGAACCAGCCATCGCTTCACTCGACCATATTAGAGGGAATGTAACGACCCGCCTCACTACGCCACCACCCCAGAGACATTTTAGTGAGAATGACAATTCCAAGTTATCTCTTTAAAAAAAAACTAATAATAAAGCTAAGTAACAGTCCAGATTGAGAAGCATGACACTATAACATTTGAGAAATTATTATTAGTTTATACATTACTTTTCATTTTAATTCTTTTTAGTGCGAGCATGAGAGGACCATAATCCTACTCCCAGGATGACTTATCATTAAGAAAATCTCGAGTTGTATAATAGGCTTTTTTAAGCATGTGATCTTTAACTATATCTTTAAATTTATTATACGGTAGCTCTTTATATTTATCAGGGACTTTGTTATAAAAATGGATACCTTGTCCCATAAAAGTGGCAAACACTTTATTAAGTCTAAAAGCGGGTATAGCCAATTTATTTTTATTTCTAGTGTTAATTTGGTGAATATCACTTTTCTTTTTGAATTCAGTAATATTTTTTTGAATAAATAGAATACAGTTTAAGATGTATTGTGAAGCGGCCGTGAGAATGCCAATTTCTTTAAACAATTCTCTAAGGGATGCTCTTGCTTTCATTTTATACAAGTATCTTATCGCACGTTTTTGCAAAATAAATATTGTTTCAAAATCTGCAGCTTTGCCCCATAGCATGATTCCATATGACATTAGGCTATGAAAGTAGCTAAAGTAGACTAAGCGAGCTGTTGAAACATCGGTTAATGACCGTATCCTTTTTATTGCAAAAGCCGCTGAGCTGAGCTTTCCCGCCAGAGTTTCTATATGGGGGCCCCACTGGAGTTTTGAATCCAGGGTAATTCCCAGAAATACAGTAGATTCTACCAGATCGATTGCATTATTATTAAGTTCTATTTGGGTACTAACTGTTTTTACGTTAGGCAAAGAGAATTTTATACATTTTGTTTTCTTTGCATTCAGTTGTAGATTATTTGTAGTGAACCAACTTAAAACTCTTGTTAGTGCATTATTTACATCGTCAAAGTTATTTTTACTTCTATCAATATTAAAAATCAAAGATGTGTCATCAGCAAATAACACGATTTCGCAAGAGTCTTTAACAAAATATGGTAGATCATTAATGTATATAAGAAACAAGATGACAACATGGCCCCAAAAGGTTGGAACACCCATAAATAATAGCGAGAATACAGCGAGAGTAAATACACAGCAAACTGCCGGACAAAAGCGTAGATGCAGAAAAGTTTCGTACTACTTTTAGCATGAATTGGTTTCGGAGCTTCGTCAAAATGTGAACAATTAAAGAAAGTAGATTATAATATTCAGACTCGAACGTTTTACTTTTTCATTAACTTTACACATTTGAAAATTAGAATGATGCGACTCTTAACGCTAAAAATTAAATAATTTTACACATCTTAGACACACCACAGACTAACTTATACTTTTTGACGGCCGATAGTTTGGTCGGGCTGTTAAACAGTACAAACATGTATGGAAGTATGCAAATTACACCGATTTGGTAGCGGCCGATTCCTCATAGAGATCAGAAGCCGATCAAACTAGCAGCCGACTAAAAGTAAAAAAACTAAAAGTACCGATTAAGTGTACTGTTCGGTAATAAATCAAATAACGGGTAGACTAGACTTCACACATTTAACTTTAAACGTGTCTTTTGCATTATTTGTCGCCAATAGTGCAGTATGATCAAGATGAACAGAAAGGATGCCCAAATTAGTACTGTACACTTCTACGACTGTTTCTTTCGCTGCAACTAGACCATATAAGAAATATCCGTATTCATGAGCCACTATTAGAAGAGATTTGGAATGCTAGAACGCAATACGAATTCAAATTATGTGGAGATGGTTATGTTAAAAGATCAATGTCAGACTAGTTTTCCATGGGCATACGAAATTAAATGGGAATATACTCGTATACAATAAATTGTTAAACCTTATGTTTACCAACAACACACACTTTTGTTACGTTTACGTCATGATGTGGACATGTATGGACTAAAGATCTGGTGAAGGTCGCGGGAGGTGCCTGGATGCGGGCGGCGCAGGACCGATCTTTGTGTGAAATCTTTGGGGGAGGCCTTTGTCCAGCAGTGGACGCCATTTGGCTGAAACGAATGTTGTTTTTTAATATTTCTTTATAGGTACCTACCCTAAGGTACTTTATGCAAAAAAAATCTGAAGTTGGTGCTTAAGCTTGTTTTTCTAAGATCATGAACAATGAGACAAGAACACAAAAATTTTACGGAAGCACTTAGCATAATACTTGCCAAGAGAAACAAAGGTCAAAGGTCATCCGAGTGGTATAATATTATGAGTAATTCAGAATTTGTAGTCAATGAAAACGCCAAACGACCCTGAAGCGGAGTCTGAGTGGCGAAATACCAGTTCCAATAACGGACTTCCCCGGCCCATTAACTTTTTGTTCCCAGCTGGAGTCCAAAGTAGCATTACGGAAAAGATTTCCAACATTAATAAATTTAATATTTGGTCCAAACGCAGACATTGTGCTTCTCAATTTTATTACTATCGAGAAAGTTCAACGTCTAAAGGTTATGACGCAGTATGGGTGAAGACAGCGTCATTTCAACGATGAAGTACAATTATACCGCTTATCTAATGATGATGACGTTTGGCAAACTTGAAGGTTTGAGGTATTTGGACTAATTTCGTTGCATACAATTTATATGTTTGTGTATTCGCATCAAGAGAAATCGAATCTACAGTTGAAAACATGAGATTCAGACTATACGTAAAATATGTATTTTAGGTGATTTCGCGTCATTTGCGTCATCAAAAATATTGCAACTACCTAAATTGTTTAACAAAAAGAGATATCCGTGATATCATAAATCATAAATTAAAGAGCGCCATCTAACAATCGTAAACATACACGTGCGAGGACCCTATCCGTATCTGCGGTTGGCTTGAACACGCGCCATTTTTCGTCACAGAATCTCCCATCTGATTCGTTCAATCCAGAATGGAATTCCGATGTCGTTTCTCTGAATAATAGCAAACAATAGGATACAGAAATCGGTCGATTTCAAAGGATACGATATAAGAACTTTTATCTTTTGCCTTTGAAAATTTTGCGTCGGTCTCAGCGGTATTCGGCAAAGCACATCTTTTGGAATGCCGTTATTTTTTATGGAAATTTGTTTTCAAGAATGAATCGAAATCATTTCTAGCAGTAGGTAATCATTTGGTTTTGTATAAAAATGAAGATACTTAATAATTTTTTGTTTTCGGAAGTCACTGTGTCTATTAGTAACACCCTACGCCGCAGATTAATTGTTCATAGAGAATAATACGTATGAGGAACAGGAACACATCATTTATCAAGGAATATGCACAATGCACATTTTACACATTAATGCTTTCATTTAAGAAACTGTGTTTTAACCATTGCTGAACCCGTAATAAGATATTTTTGGAACTGGTCGGATTCTACGCGAACGAAGTCACGAATTGAAGTTAGTGAATAAATACTTTGTGTTAAAATGGCAGATCTTATAACTGTTCAAAAAACCGAATCGCTTGCCGAGAAAATGCTCCCCATTTCGCGAGAATGTAAAGCGTACCTAATAATCAGTACACCGAAAAGCGCTTAGCAAAAAGTCAAGCGCTTTTCGCGATAACGTTACAAATAATTTTGTGGCATTTATCGAGTGTAGCCTCGAGACAAATTGAAGAAAGGCATCGTCCGCTAAAAGACGTACGAGTATGTATCGCATTCAGAATATTTTATTGGCTTTGGATTATGGCCAAACTAATAAAATTAAGCCGAATTAGTTGGTATTCGGGAAATCATATAGAACATGTCTCGTGACATTGGTTGGTATTGATACATATTGTACTGAAAATGTAGACACAATAATCAAAGATTGTATGGACTTCTTTAGATAAAATTCTGCAGAAACTCTTCAACTAGCAGTTAACGGTGAGAATGAGATTAAAAATAAGTTTTAGAGAGCTATATTAAAAGTGTTAAACTACTCTCGCAAACACGTCACTTATTTTCCGTACTATAACCTCTACTAATAAGAATCGCAAAATTAAAGGGTAAATTTTATAAATCATAATGCAGTAAAAAATATACAAATATACAGCCATTATATGATTCACCCTTTGCAATATACCCCTGTGTCCTCGGCTTTAGAATATACAGGGTGGAAACGATAAGTGATCTCACTCGATTATTTCTAAACTATACAAGATATCAATAAACTAGTTATTGATCCTGAAAGTGCTTCATGAGCTCTATCAAACGGTATTAATAATAGGTTACAGAATAAACTGGATCTATCCGAAACTTCAATGTTTCCAGCTTCCATACATTTGGTAAAGTCACATTATTTTAAAAACTACATATGATATCGTAAAACTGATTACTGATTCTAAAAGTGCTTCACAAGCTCTATCCAATGGTATCAATAATAGGTTACAGAATAAACTGGATCTAACCAAAAATTCAATGTTTCCTTCTTCCATACATTTAGTACTACCACAGTCATGACACTCATCTCTTGACAATATTATAGCAAGTAAAGCCTAAAACCAATGTTTTTCATTAATAATTTAAAATAAGAATACAATTTACGAGTTTATTTTAAGTATTTATTATTAAATTAAAAAAATTACACTTCTAATATTGTGTGTCTGGCATACATTTAGTATGGAAGCTGGAAACATTGAATTTTCAGATAGATCCAGTTTATTCTGTAACTTATTATTGGTACCGTTTGAAAGAGCTCATTAAGCACTTTCAGGATAAGTAATCAGTTTTTTAATATCTTGTATAGTTAAGAAATAATCGAGTGAGATCACTTAACGTTTCCACCCTGTATACAAAAAGCCATTGAAAATGACCAACCTATGTCATCTTAACAGATCATACAAAGAGTGTTTTTATGATAAAGCACCCGAATTCATAAATTCTGAACGCGCACAATCAGGTTACCAGTTTATTGATATTATAAGTTCTGTAAACGAAAAAATGCGGCCATGGCCAATTTGATTGATGTTGAAGCTTTTAAGACGCACAAATTAGGTCAGAGAAATGTAGAGTATAAGGGTTGACGTCCATTAGACTTGTTTTACACCTATACAACTAATAGTTAAATTCACGCGTACCATAGGTTTTTTGGGGGAGGCCTTTGTCCAGTAGTGGACGTTGTTTGGCTGAAACGAAGGAACATTTTGCCGTCATTATCTTAAGTGACTTATTACATTAAGTGGTTTTAAACACATTTTTATGATTTTCGAGTAATTTTCACTAATCATAAGGCTTTGATTGAATTTTGACTGATCGTTAAAATTTTAAATCAGGCGAAATCGCTTTTAAGTGATTTTGATTGACGCCCTTGGTCAGAACCACTTTTGACTGGGAAAATCAGTCATAAGTGATATTGACAAAGGGCATCAAAAGTGATACTAAGTATTGGGTTTTGACCGATTAAGAGTTTAGAACTTTTGACTGTAACATTTATATTTCGATTGTTTTTCAGTAATGAAAGAGGCAAGACGTTAGTGTATTGATGCAGAGGCGTTAAATAATTCCGTTCCTAGTAGTTCCGAATAAAAAGATGTTATCTCAAGCGTTAAATCAAAGCGATACAAATTGTCTAGTAGGTACATGAAATTATGTATTGTAATATCCATTAATTACACGAAATATTAAATTAAGTAAATATATCTTTCCAAAGGACGCGAAGAAATTTATAGAACGAAAGATTTGTGTATTTAATTAGCAAATATTAAGGCACGTGTCTAATTTTAGGTAATAAAACGACAATAGAAGTGTTTTATGAAGGCACAGAATATGTACCTACTGTCAGTCGGTAACTACTGTAAAAATGTACAAGTTCACTTTTATCACAATGAAAAATAGCTTTTGTAAATTTTTGACACAGCCAAAGTCATCGAGCAATCTCGCTCCATCATACTCTTTGCTTTTTTTAATTGTGGGGATCTTGGACGCAAGCCGGGAATCCCCGGATTTCCTATCGGCCCCATATACCGTGCCTACTTCTCACACCTCCACTGTAATGAAACCTTCCTTCCAGTTTCCTTTGATAATAATTGTGCTCTAAAAATAACATTCCTTAGCTGCGAGCAAAATCCGAGATAATTGAAAATAACACGGGAAAGGTACGTAATTGCTGTGGTTTTTTCATCGGGAGTAAAGCTCGATTCACACATATCAGTGAAGCCACAGTTCCGTCACAGTGCACTGATGCGTCAGTGAAATATTTTGAATATTTTAAAATGTCAGAGAGCTGATTCTATATTCTTGTTCAGAAACTAGGGAGTAAGTTATTTTGTTTTTGATGCCGCGGCGGCGTCCGTGATCCGAAACAAAATATCGTCTTCAACGAATACGTCCGTGATTGCCGGTGTCGACACTGACACTGACAAGTGGGGATGCGTTCAAACTGTATGAAAGAATATTTCGCACTGTGCCGGTACTGAGCCTGAACTGTGACTTCACTGATATGTGTGAGTCGGCCTTTAAGGATGGGTTTACACTGAAACAGAGCGGAGCGGACGGAACGGAGATGAGCTGTGGAGATAAACAATGCGTTTGCATTGACATTGCTAATTTATTGACCGAGGACTATTTTCAACGAAGCAGTACCCGAGATTGATCTGCTCTTAATTCTGGGTATTTTGATTTTCTTCTTTTTTTCGCTATCATTGTTTTTTGGTTTGCCTTTTTTTCCCACTGAAGCGAACCGGGACAGATAATTAGAAAGAAAGAAAGAAAGAAAGTAAGAAAGAAAGAGAAAAGAAAATTATGCAAAAAATAACCAATCACTGCATAAAATACGTCTCGTTTTCGTTTCACTTTAGTGTAAACGCAGCCTTATGTTACACTACTATGTATGCGTGGCAGACTATTCGGTTTTAGTGTTATTATTTCCTTACATATCGGTGGCCTCTCTCTCTAATCCAGAAGCACACAAAGGACTATGAAATGAGTTTATAGTGGTCCCAGTTTGATGCAGTATTTAAGATTCATAACTTCGGTACATATTTGGTAATGACCGCTGTAAATATGAGATTCATGCCCGTTTTCACCATCCATCCCTAATTTTTTAGTGACCCCTATGGTAACACATAACAGGAATTTTGTTTTCAAAGGGGTCGCTTAAAAATTAGGGGTTGATGGTGAAAACGGGCATCAAAGCGGCTTATGAAACCGCACTAAAATAATTTATCACCTATTTCGTATGTCGTTGTGACAAAAGTCACTACTTAGTTAATTTTTTAAATTGTTTTAGTTCAGAAAATAATCAACTCTTCCTGATTACTTTTATTGCCTTCAATATTAGATTAATCTCAACATAATAATGTTGATATTGTAGTAAAACGTTAATGTATATTAGATTCTTTGTCTCAAACCGCTGAGGCAAAAAAATTATGAAAATCAGCTAATTAATTTATCCATAGCTAATAACAAAGGTTCAATTTGCTAAGATTTTAATCCTTCACAAGCAAATACTTTCAAAATTACAAACACGTAGTATTTTAATTAGAAATACCCGGGTCATGTACTTTAATTAAGAATTCTACCAGTAATAAGTTGCTACTAGCCTGACAAAGGAAAGTGAAACAAAGTAAAAATAGGAACAGAAGTTTACAAAAGGTATTTTAGATAGAGTTATGTGTGGTTTAGATGGTCATATTAAAAGTTTTTACTCGTATCCCCAGTTTACGTAGTAGAAAACTATCTAACCCTGTTTTTCAACACTTTTAGGTCAGAGTTTTTAATCTTCAGTCTTTTAACTGAAGAATAAATTTGTCATTTGACATTAATTCCCATACTGAAACTGTCAATGTGTCAACTTATTATTCAGTCAAGTTTCTGACGATTCAAAAATCAGCTCATAAGATATGGTCGGTACTATATTCATATCCTACTAATATCCTACTTCCTACTAATAATATAAATGCGAAAGTTTGGATGTCTGGTTGTCTGGATGTTTGTTACTCTTTCACGCAAAAACTACTGAACGGATTTTGTTGAAACTTTACAGTATTATTGTTTGTAACCCAGATTAACATATAGGCTTTAATTTATGCCGATCTGTGACACTAAATTTTACGCGGGTGAAGCCGCGGGCAAAAGCTAGTAGGTTAATAAAGATTAAGCCACATAATAGGTACGGAGTCAGAAGGTCTGCTTGATTAAAAAGTCTGCAGTTCCAGGGGTATGTTCTGCTGCGTTTACACTGCGCGTTTGACTTGACTCGGCTAATTTCCGCATAGTGTATATCCGCCATTATACCAGTGTCAAATAGATCGTGGCGCCCAAAGGAGCTAAAAGTTGACAACACAACCTTATTCAAATCGTAACAAAGACGCGTTGCGAACTTTTTGTACTGTTACTACTGTACTGTACCACATGATTAATGATAGATCGCCCGGAGTCCTGCCAGCAGGACTTAAGTACTTCCGGTAGGACGCAAAATTAAAAGATCACAGTTTCGTAAGTATACATTGTACAAATTTCAAATTTACACGAAAAAATAGAGTGTTTCTCTCTCTTTCACCCAATAGTGCCCAAGATCGAAAAACGCGACTAACCGTTAGTCGGAGCCCGATGGCGCACGAGTATACACGGGGGCAGCGCGTTCGCGCTCGCGCGACACATTTTGACGCGCCGGGCGTGGAGTCGGCAACATTTTGGCGATAATATTATAATGAATGTGAAGTATTCCAGCCTAATCAAACATTTATAATTTATTTCTTGTTTTTGTTTTTAATTTGTAGTGTATTTGTAAGTGATAGGTGTAATTTCTAATACAAAGTGACGTACCAAAGTAATTAATTTAAAGTTCCTTATTATAGTTCCTATTAGTTAAGTTGAAAGAAGATAAACAAGTTTATAATATATTAAGAAAAGTAAAATACTGGTTAAACAAAATGATTCTACGACATGACTTTTTATTTAATAAACACTTACCAAGTGTTTACTACTTCTGGTGAGGATGAGTTCAAATTTGAAGGTCACCGTACTGCTGGAAGGACCAGCAAGCAAACACGTACAAATTGCGTACTGCGGGCAGGACTTGCGATAATCTTCTGGCAGGACGTTTAGAACAAAAGACCAGTCCTTCCAGAAGAGCTTCCAGCAGGACAAAGCACCGGGCGATCTATCATTAAGGAACTATACAAGGTAAAAGTCGTGGACTTTCTGTGCTTTCTTATTCTATGGTAAAAGTCATCGTGTAGCGAGTGGTTGAGTAATATTCCTTTATACCGAAGCACGAACGTTGTAAAACTAATGAAAACCGCATTGTTTAATTATAACTTGTGTAAAACTTCGCATTGTAAAGTAAGTTTAAAGACAGGCCACTTAAGAGCAAAGCCCATAAAATCAAAATGCTAAATAAGGAGGCTGAGTTATGGAAGAAGTAAACAAGTATTGTAAGTGTAGTCCAGGGAATAAAGTTTCATAAAAATAAAAACTGAATGGATAATCGTAAACTTAGAGCAAAGGAAAATGTAAAATGAAAAAAATGCAACAAGTTAACTAGGTACGGGATAAATATTATCATATTGATATTTAATTATAAAGTATTGTTTAATATTAAACAAAAGGAAATAAATATGAAACTTCATAACATTCATGTCTACAACATATTTTTTTTAATCCCAAGAATACTGAAACTTCAGGGTAATAAACTCGCACTATGAGAAATAGCGAAGGAAGAAATATAAATATTAAATGGCGAGCACTTCTATCGCACTCCACTAAATCCTGTATCGAGAACGCATTAACGTCCAGCGACGGCGATATTTCATACGGCACTGTGCCTTGGGAAAAATGTGTTAAACCACTGCTCTAGTAGATAAGTAGGTATTACTGAAATATTATTCAGTTTATTTTTGCATAGAATACTGCTTACACTGGACCGAAAAGAATAATCTTCGGCCTGATCATCACTTACCATCAGGTGAGATACAGGCCAAGAGCTTCCTCATTGTGGATAAAAAAAATTATACCTGACCTAGCTTTATGAAATTAAGACTAAACTAAATAAAAATGCGTGGTATGTTTTCTTTCATAAGGCTAGATACTTTTGAAGATATGGAAGATATTCTAACCGACCCTTTTTCTTTGCGAACTTATGTATTTGTGGATAACTCCCATAATTTTGGTATTATTAATGTAAAATATCCAACAGAGCAAAACGTTAAAGTATACCTACGAGAACCCACTACTTACTAGACATGTTGTTCGGACTGAAAATTGTTTCATCATGTAAACAAAATGCGCACGTAAATAACGTTTGATCGGTTACTTTACTTCTACGGAAAAAACATTAAGATTATTACAGCTAATGGATTTGATATTTGAAACTTTCGTAATAGCTCTGAAAAAACCGAAACTTTTAAACTCATTTCAAAGAGAAAGTTTGGTATCTAATTGAATTGTGTTGCCAATATCTGTGTAAATTTTCAGCAATTTATCCTACAAAAGCTCGGCAAAAATGTTTCTGAAACTTGAGATAAAAGAGCTATAACAGACCCAAGTAAAAAGGTTGTATCAAAAAATATACTTATAAATGTTCGCCCATTTATTTGGGCAAATCTGTTTATCTGGCTATGTAGGAAACTGGACTTCCGAATGCCGGTTTTCTATGTCACGGTCTAGTAAGACCTTTCGTCTGGCTTTGGTTCTCAATATATGAAGAATCGTTGGGGTCTAATGTAATGACAAATATCTAACTTTTATTTCAAAATAACTTTCAAAAATTCCTAAACTAAAAAAGTGCGGACCTAGTCTGCAGATTGTAGTTCTTAAAAAATAAAAATAAAATGTAATGACAAAAATCCACAAAACATCAACAATGGACAATGGGAAATCGTCCAGCATAATTCATCATTTATGCTCCTTTCCACTGCTGAACTTAAGTAGTTCTTAAAAAATAAAAATAAAATTTAATGACAAAATTCCACAAAACATCAACAATGGACAATGGGAAATCGTCCAGCATAATTCATCATTTATGCTCCTGTCCACTGCTGAAACTTAAGACCTGAAACACTGAACTTTTGTCGAGCCATACGAGCTGTCTATTTTTCCTAGCTTTTGTTGTTAGCCAGTTTTAAAGAACAAGCAATCTTTTTCTCATTCTGTAATAAATAGTAGTTAGCCTCAGAACTCCTACGCGTATAATACAACCGATCTGTCACATTAAATGTCACCACTCTGCACAAAGTTTCTTTAGATATTAGCACCTTCACAGACCATTCTCGATTCGCTCATTTGTTATGCGGGTTCCAAACTTATTTGGGGGTCTAATCGAATTGAACAAGTGGGTTGTTGCCCAAAAGTTTGAGATCCTATAAATAGCGTTCCGCACTCGAGTGCCGAAAGAGGAATTTGTTTTTTCCTTACGGACAGACGGTTCCGTGACGTGCCTCCGTTTCCTGGCACTATTTATTTCCCAATAACCTTGTTATAGTGCGTCGACGTCTGTTCTGAACGTAGGTATCTCTTAAATTGCCATACCTATAAAACTTGTAGTGGATATTTTCAGACATGCGCATAAAATATTTTATATTATCTACATGCCGAATTTACCAAATATGCGTGTTATAGTACATAAAAATAGCTAACCTGGTAAGAGTCCTGTCTGGATCGACTATTCGTTCGTTTTAAATCAGGCACAAAACTCAGTATCTTTCCCGAGAATTTCAACTTTTCTTATATTTAGCATCTCTAAAAATATTAATGTACTACCTACCCCGTAAAGCACTTAGACGCTGCATTATCATACAAAAACAATTAAATAGAGTCTAAAATTAAGACGTTGCGAACACAGCGCAAAAGTTTCTTAAAGTTTTTATGCTACAAAACTGCAGTAACAACATTTTTATGGACACATTCAGATACTGAAAATTATGCTATTCACTCTTAAACGGAGTTACCGTTTGTTACTTTTATTATATGCTTTAATTTTTGAATAAAAAAATAGTGAGAACATCGGTGACCCAAAAAAGAAAAGGTTAAAAAAATAAACACGAACTTCGATATTTTACTTTTATTGTGTGCTTTAATTTTTGAATAAAAAATAACGAGAGCTACGGCCATCAAAAAAATTAAAATTCTTTTTATACCTCAAAGGGTTGTTGCGACGCTTCGGATTTTTTGGAAAGTTTCTACGACGAAATATTCCAACTATTTTCACTGTACGTTTCGCTTTACTGGACCGTTAAGGTTCCGTTTTAATATATTAATGCGTTTCACGTTTAATATATGAGTTCATAGTGACAAATGCGGGTGTAAAGTGGCTTTATAGGATTTGCATGACGGGATTATTAATGATCCTATGATCTCATACAACACCTGCATTGGACAAATTTTAATTCTACACACATGTTTACGTATAATTACAATCAACACGATAGTATTATCGAAAGGAAATATTTTTAAAATGTCCAAAATGGTTTACTTATTTCTTAAAAATGGATTTTAAAAGGTCAGTTGTAATTAAAAATGTGATTTGATTATTGGGAAAACATTGTTTGGACATTGCGCTGGTTGCAGGGCGCTACCAATCGGGCAAGTTATTAGGGGAGGCCTATGTTCAGCAGTGGACGTCCTGTGGCTGAAATGATGATGATGATTGTTTAGAAAGATCATAAAAAGTACCTATGTCTTATTCTACAGTGAGGTCAACATGCCTATTAAAATAGTATTGGTTTAATAACATCATGATGTTATTATTTATATTTGCACCTGTTGACATGTTTTTTGTACTATTTATTTTAAATTATTACTGTAGCGATTCATAAAATCTGTTGGATGTCAACATAAAATGTGCGAAATGAAAACGTTGCGGCTACGATAAGCGGAGGCCATGACTGTAAATATTATAAAAAGGGTGGGAAATACATATTATAATCTGAATAAAGCGATGAAATATGTGCAATATCACGGTAATACTATCATACAGTATTGTAACTTCATATAAACGGACGAAACGCGAGCTTTCCTTCGAAATTCAAATCTCGGTATGCGCTCGACATGCAAAAGCCGGGGGTGTCGCGAATGTGCCACAGTAATAAACGGACGATGTGTTACTTTTTAAACAGTAAGTGTTTTCTTATAAAAAATAATTACAAGTACCTATCTATACAGGGTGTTAGGTAAATGGGTTTATAAGCCGACACTAGCCCATGTTAACATTTATGCATGTAAATGGTATGGTGAAGTCAGTGATATAATATTTTTTTTAATTTTCATACAAAATAAAATTTTTAAAATCAGATTTGTATGAAAATTAAAATTATTAAAATGATGATATCAATTTTCTAACACTCTGTATAATAAACAAGCATTTTTTACGCGTCACTCGAGGCGCATACATTTTACAGTCGCAAATTTATAAGATTTGTTACTAAATCTTAACAAAACAAACTTTTTTAATTAAATCAATTAATAACAAGGCAACATGCATTTTTATCCTATTGCATTCACAAATTGTTTTGTTTGTCAAAATAAAATAAAAAAATTACAATCACAAAATACATTAACAAAACTAGATAGAAATTCTAAGTAGGCAGATGTAATGAAAACAGGGTCTGCAGGTGGGCAGCCCTATCGCATGTTGTCATACGGTGACGTACCGCGCGGCTGTTGACATTTATTTCAAAAATATGGCCGAGTTGGAATACTGTATAGATAGTATTACCGTGGCAATATGTTTTTCTTCTTCCTGATTGCACAAAACGATATTCAGAGTTTTAAATTCTATGTGTGCTAAATACTATTATGTTTTCTAGACAAAATGGCATTCGACAAAGATTTCGATTCGAAAAAGGTAAAGACATAAAGATGCCATCACGAACATGATACAAAAATAATGGAGCATTATGTATAAACGAAGATTCTACAGACTTTTAAAAATATCTAAACTGAAAAAAGAAACATTTCAAAATCAAAAATCTAAATCAAAAAATATTTATTCAGTTTAGACCACAAGTGGCACTTACTTGCTTCTATCTATTATACTTCAAATATACCTAAAGTATAAACACAATAACACATCGTAGTGCAATGTTATCTATCTTATCAGCAAGATAACAGCGAAATCACGCAACATGAGAGTAGGAAAGGGCGTGGTCTTATATTGTTTAATTAAAACCAATGTTAAACACAGAGCTCGTGACCGATTCATTATCTCCACCGTTATCTAGCCAACACGAATGTAGTTTATATTTTGACACATACATTAATTTCTTTGTTTTTGTTTATTACAAATGAAGCAAATAGACAAAAACAAACAAAGTCGGAAACACGAAGATACTCTAGTGCTTGCCTATTTTTGGGGACAATAGTCCAGTCCAACGATGTCGCATCGGACTGCCGATTCGCCTAACACCTAAGGGGCTAAGGGCCCTCGCCCACACGGTGACTTTTTGTAAAGATTTAGTCGCGCTGCTGTAATGCGTTAGTAGCGCGTTGGCATCACTTCTGTAGTGCGTTACAAATGCGACTAACGCGCGTTAGTAGCTACTATGCGCGCCTTTGTGACAAAAAGTCGATGTGGGCGAGGGCCCTAACACAAGCACAAGTATTTTCAGATTTCTAACGCTGGGTTGCACCATCTTACTTTACTTACAAATGTCAAAAATCTGTCTAACTCCATACAAAAAACACCGGTTATCGTTATAGTTACGGTCAAAGTTTGGTGGTGCAACTCAGCCTCACATTTTAAAATGTCTAAGATGAATAAAACACGCACATGATGCTGCAAAGTATAAGTTCTGATCAATCTACATGCTGATTGAGTGACAAAAACAGACCTGTAAACTCCTAGAGTACTTTTACGTTTTGTGAACTAATTCTGCAAATAAAAAGGTATTGTGCCAACTACAATTAACGTTGTGTTAACCGAACTGTAAAAGAAATTAAAACAAACACGCGATCCAAATGATTTATCATGTCAGTTGTCATTATGTAAAACGCGGTTTAACATGTCACGATTGAGCACAAAATATAAATCAAGTTTTTGCGTTTAAATCCCCTTTGACATGCGAAAATTTTAACGAATAATAATTTATATTGAAACACCATACAATATTCATGCGATTTCGAGAGTTTGAGAATACTGTGGTATATCGAGAAGATTTACATTTTGATATTTGCATATAAATGCTCATTTTCTTATGGCTCGTATTCGTAATTACGAATACGAGCCATACCTAATTAGGTAGACGTCTGGTACTAGGGTATTAAACATTACATTAGTGGTAGATCCCACTCGGTGAATTGGAAGGTTAACTTATGTATGCCAAACAAACCATAATGCAAAAACGTTTGTGGAAGCTTTGGTTGTGATAATGACGTCATATCTGGTGTCAAACTTAACTAGCCGCCATGGATAGAACATTAGAATAACAGCATTGTTACGGAGAAATCTACATTTATTTAATGCAGTCAAATAATATTTGGTTACGTTATAAATAATTAATTTCCATCCATCCATCAATAAGAGGAACCGAAGTAATTTAATACGAATTTAATTAACCATTGTTTTGTTTTCCAGCAAATTCATTAATTGTGCTTACTGTTCTGGTTGTTTTCATTACAGGCTTTACGGCGAAATAAGTGTTAATAAATCGAACAATAGTAAAATTAATTTTTAATTAAATGTTCCCAGAATTATTACGTCTATGCGCTAATGGTCAAGAAGGGGCGCATTATTCCTAAGCACTCAAACCAGTGCAGTTGTGTTTTATGGGGGCTTTGATTTACTGAGATTAATGGGAAATGAAGCTGGCACCCGCCATAGCCCGAAGTTGTCAGACAAACAAGTTTACATTTTTATTTTTTATTAATTGAGATTTCAACTGTTCCTTCCTAGTCTTCTAAGACAGAAGACGTCTACTTTTTGAAAATGTCCTTCACTAGGAATTTCCACAGTGACCAGTCCTGCGTTACCCGCATCGGGTCTAAATTCTATACGTAGGTACGAGTAACTTAATCATCCATCATTATCATCATCACCTTCTCAAACTAGTATTGTAGTTCTATGTGCAATCACAGGACATCATTTCAGCCACAGGACTCCATCAGACTCCACTGTGGAATTTTTCAAATCCCCGGTTGGTAGCGGCTTGCGTCCAGTGCCTTTCTGAAACCCTTCCGTGCAATCTTTTTGAATTAAATGTTTGTAATCTACGTAGGAGTAGTGTTTTACTCGAATTGATTGATGTGGCTTTACTGTTTTAACTTCACTAAGTAATGGCTTCATTCCAAGATCTGCAGTCGCAGTTTTATCCGTTTACAGCTGAGCGATTGTTCCTATTGTAAAGTTAAGCAATTAAAAACATGTGTTCGGAATTCTTAGTGAACTCGAGAAACACAAAGATAAAAATTAAATAAGTTCATTGACTTCTGCTATTGAGAGGTCGCGATCTGAACTTCAAACTTTTTTATTACCTAAATGGGCTCGTTTTAGCATCCTAGAATAAAATTGTGAGTGCCAATTTAGGCATAATGTCACTGCCGATCAACTGACGCGCTTTTTATGGCCTGTCAAAACGATTTTCTCCATGGCATAAGTATAGCGGTCATACAACGATTTGACGTCATTCTTTGAAGTCAATTCAAAATCAATAAATGATATCTTAGCCATATTTTTTTTAAAGAAATTTACAAATCTTATTAATATTATTCTGCGGAAGAAGACTTAAGGTCAGGTAGGTTATAACTAAACTCAACATCAAATAAACCGCACCTTCCGCGACACGAACTTTAAAGCTTTTTTTCTGACACAATCATGGTACCCCAACAATATTGGTGTTATTTGAAAGCCCAATAAATATCCTTGAAGAAAAATACATTTCATTTCTAAATAAATGATTAAGGGAGAGTCCGCTAATTTGGACCAGTTTTATTCAATCCCATTGTACACATAGTTTTCTTTTGTTTTTGCTAATGTCCATGGTATATAATAAAAGATACATTATTCAACTTACTATTTCATAAGTATTAATTAACATGATTGTTGTATATTTAGCACAAATCAACAAAGTACGAGTTCAGAGCTTCGGTCCAATTTAGCCAACCGGTTGGATAATTTGTACCACAGGGTTACTAAATTGAATTTCAATAAATTTCAAGCCTATAAAAAAACTATGGCAAAATATTATACGATACATTCTTAACAAATTAGGAAACGAAAAGGAACAGTAGTTAATAACATAGACAATCGATATTGTTTTACACGTCATCACGATTTTGAGTACAAGTTTTGTAATTCCAATTATCGTAACGCACACTTGTACCTAATCTACTTTGCCAGTCTTTTGCTTTCATTTATTGTTAGTCAAACATAACTACGCTATTATAACTTCAAAATATGATTTATTAAAAAAAAATTCAAAATCCTTTGGTAAAGATCCATACAACTTGGTGTGGTACAATTTAGCCGACTAGGTGATAGTGCTTTTAAAAAATCGGTAAAAAATATAGCTTATAAATACCGAAAAATGTTTCAAATAATTGTAATCCACACTAATTTACGCTTCTAAATAATATATTAGAAACACCTTGTGATTAAATTTAACAAAATTACAAACTAAACATGTATTGTCAAAAGTTACTTGAAAACAATGAAAAAATACTTTTCAAAATAAAACACACGTGTTTGTTGTCACGGCAAAAACCACATGGCCGATATTAATTTATTTTAGTTGTGTATCGCTGAGTGTTGCAATTACAGACATTCAATAAATACTTTACGAAATATGAGGGTGGTACAATTTACCCGGCGGTACAATATACCGAACTCTCCCCTAATATTTACCATAAATGTGACTTGAAAATAGACCTCACTTTGGGCTCACCTCTGGGATCAATTAGACCAATTTTTATGGTTATAAAACCAAATAAAGATCTCACGTGTCCTCTTTAACAGATGGATAGCGATTAATCCCAACTTAACAGTTTTATAGTCATAAAAAATGGCTATAGCGTAACTATTTTTTGAAGAAGTGACTCTGGATCCTTGTAAAGACACATTTTTGGGGTAAAAACCTTTCCTTTAATGAAATGAAGTTTAGAACTAGGCTTTCAAATGGTACCAATGTTGGTGGGAAGTGGGGATGCATACGTTTGATAAGTGCTTTTCGCGGGAGGTGCGATTTATTTGATGCCGAGTGTATGTCAATAAAGGAAGTTCCTTCCGCGTTAAGTCCGGTCCAGTGACCGAGACAAGGCACCTAAACTTAATATCACAATGTTTATAATTACATATATTATTAAAGTTGAATTCAGAAGATCAGACGGCATGTCTTTTTTCCCGGAAAATTAACACGACAAAACGAGCTTTTTTTTTCATTTAATTACTTATCTCAATGCTGTGACAGTGTTGGGAAGATTATTAAAAAATGTGGGGGAAAAAATCCACATTCTATCAACCGAACTCAATGTCAAAAACTGTCTCTTACGCGCTGTTCTTCTTTTATGGTAGCAGACTTTATAAGGGAAAATAACACTAATATAAAATAGGTTTAAGTACCTATATCGAGACCTAGATCACGTATGGCACCACACTTAAAACTTTATTGCCCATCAACTACTGACAATTGACCCCATCAAATCCTGCGTATAAAATCGCATTATTCTAGACATGCGTTTCATTTAATCACACCAATCATGAATACCCATGATCGTAATCATCAATGCGTTCGCTGACATCATCCAGATGAAAACACGTGCCGATCCGAGTCGAGATGACCGTAAAAACGAACCAGATCTAGCCGCAATAGATCCTGATTATAGCTAGAGCTGCAATTACGTAGTGATGTGCCACGATGTATCGTTTTCCAGAGACACGTAGGTATATTTTTGTCTTAGACGCTTACTTGATTATTAGGCCTAGAATGCGCGCCGCGATAAGGTTATCGCGCCATTTTTTCGATTGCCGTCTAAAATCATCGATAAAATTTTATTATGGTGCGCATCTTAGCCCGTCTGGATAAGAAAGGTAGAGTACCTACCACTGAGAAATAGATCCAATAGTGTGCCGATTACCTTGAAAATTTACATCATGATAACCAGCACCAGGTAAAAAAAAGTCTATTGCCAGATTTGCCTCAAAACGAAATAAACAAAAAAAAGTAACTCACAAAAATGACACAATTATTGAAATAGGTATACACATCTGATAAACGGAACAGCATTAGCTCATAAAAGTAGATTTGACTAATACCGTGAACTAGTTAAGTATAGATAGTAAATAAACTCACTTTTGAGTCCCACTTTACAATAGTAAATACAAACTTGTAACTCGAGTAAGTACGATGTTACACATCACTACGCCAGACTCTCATTTCAGCGCCTGATCGGTAGGTTTCTCATTTAAATCAGTAAGACAGTGCCCGGGGTCCTTATAAACCTGTTACGTACAAACATTTGTTTCTTTCATCAAGAACAAATTGAAATGTTGATTGAATTAAAAGCATAAAAAAAACTAAACAGACTCAGAAAAAAAACTTCCCTAAAAGTCTTCCTTGTCTAAAGCCAAAGTAGGCACAAATTGACGGAATCCACGATTAAAATTCTGTAACCTTTTTGAATTTGTTTGTATAGCAATTAACGATAGGCTAACTAATTTATGCACGATCATAAAACACGTATTACTTCAGCAGTCCATAATTATGACGAAAATTGAGTAACACAATTTTCGAGAAGTTTCTAACATCGTCAAGTAAACATCATTAAGTGTGTTTGTAATTACTTCGACGTGATCAAGTCGTAAAAGAATCTCGCAAGGCCAATGATACTGTTATATTGAAAAATAATGTAATTATAACGGAAACGATTCCTAGTAGTTTTCTGAACTGAAGTTGAAAAATAAGATGAGACTATGAAGCCTCATTTGTCTAAGAATATAGAACATAGAGCGAAATAAATAGCAAAAAATAATCCACATATTTCATTATATCATAGAGTTTGTATAGTAAATATTTTAATATTTTTTGGCTGAGTGACAATATTGACTGTCTCTTATAATACTTCTAGTCATCATCATTATGTCTAAAAGCTGCTGTAGAAATGGCTGTCAAAAGTAACGGATTTCGGGACAAACAGTCCCGAAAAGGACCTATATGCTAATCGTTAGTTTCAACCAAATGCCACTATTATACAAAGTGCCTTCCTCAAGGATTTGTACAGTGACCGACCCTGCGCTGCCCGCATATGCCTCAAAGGTGCTTCCCGCGACCTTCACCATATCCAAGATTATAAACTTTCGCGTTCCAATTCATTATGCTGAACCACGGTTGCAGCATCATAGCCAAAACGTCAAGCTGTGAGGAGTTCACAAAGCGTAGGCGCACATCAGGCGACAGACGCGGCGACTAGACGCGACAACAGGCTTCTGCTGACAATTTCATATATTTTGTTCAAAGCTTCCCACACTTGGCGTCAGAGTCGCGTAGTCGCGACGACAAGTTAATATATGAAATTGACAAGAATAGGCGTCAAGTCGCCGAGGTGTCGCTGTCGCGTGTCGCCTAGTGTGCGCCTACACTTATGTAACTCTTATAAAAATGTCGCGTTAAGACCAGTGTGTCTTTACTTCACCAGAATACACAGATGCAGTATATGCTAATAATGCTAAAACAGTATTCATATTAAAATTTGTATTCGAACTGACCTGTTTTGTGGTTGCGGAGACGCCGCCCGTTCTCCCTGCACTAGGAATAAGGACCCCCGGTCCGCATCCAGAAGGATTGACACGTTCTGGAGGATCTTGTGGCACAGGACCCTCACTTCCAGCTCGTTGCAAATGTCTTTCACCTACAACAATGAAAAGGGATCTTTAAAACCATGATACAGATATAGAGCAGAATAGTGCAGTCGGATAGTCGATAAGTTTATCGATTTTTGATCAATAATTCAAATAGGATAAAAGCAACTCATAATCAATGTTACTAATCTCTGCAATATAATCGATGTTATAGTATTGATTCAGGTATTGATTGAATCGATTGGATATCTAGATAATTATAATCTATCTATTGCTATAAAACTAATATCGATATTATCCGTAGTCTTATCTAAAATCGATCAATTTAGGGGCAGTAACAACCATCGATTTGCAAGTTTCACCGACACTTAGCAATTACTTAGGCTCTAGGCGTTACCTACATTGACGCCCATATTCACAAACGGTACTTGCTTATGTGAAGCAGCAAATCGAACGCACAGCGTTGAATAGAGCTCTATATTGGTTCGTATATCACCCTGTGCGTTCACGTGCACTGTAAGTAATGTTTGTGAATACGGGCGTTATTGTAAAAAAGATACATAAAAAGTACGCAACGAAATAAGGTGACACACTAACTGTATGATGAGTAATATTCGAAAGTACTCACAAATGTACCAGTTTACATTTACACACATCCGCACTGATAGAGCCCGTATGAAAGTTGTAATTTTGATACAGTTGTGCTTTACAAACGGGGACTCTTTATTGATACACTGTGTACTTACTATCTATAGGATTACAGGAAATTTCTACATGAAATGGTCCTCAAACGCACACGTTTGAGGACCGTCCTTTTACACATAAAAGGACTTATGCCCGTTTTCACCATCAATCCCTATTTTTAAGTGACCCCTATATGGTAACACATAACAAGAATTTTGTTTTCATATGTGTCACTCAGACATGGTTTCAACATACAGACATGGTACTTATTATGTTAGGGTCCTGAAATAAACCTAGTCTTACACTAAGTGACTGGCACTTTCTCGGTAATCTTGCTTCAATAAGTATTAGGTTAGCATTATTTTTGCCCCATTTCAGACACAAAGAGAACAGATGATATTTACAAAGGGACAGCAGAAGCCCTTATAGCTCATCTAATAGATTATTGTAATAATAGGCAGTGCATCACGCTTTCACCAACTAATGAGACCAATTAACTAGATTATACTTATTTCTTACACACGCAAATGGATTATCGTGATTCCCAATTAATCAAATCAAAGCCTTTTAGTCTCGATATAAAGTTTAAAGTCTTATAAAAACTTTTGAATATTCATTCACTCAAAGTTCGATTCATTCTGCATTAGGACCTTACCCACTTCTTACTCATCTAAATGGTTTAAAATTTCTTGACATGACCTGACATGAAATAATAATTACTTAAAATTATTTCGTGTTATTTTTACACGATACTTCCCCTGAAAACTTGTAGCCTGTTTAACAGTAAAATCGTCCTTTGATCTGTTAAGAAATCTAACTTTAATCATGAACGGTGAGATATGTACGAATCCAAGAAGTTTACCTTGACTAGTGACAGTTCTGTCTCTGTTCCTCTCTACATCAATACATATGACCTATCTATACTTGTGTTCGTCTCATGATTCTGTCTAATCAACTATTGTGCCAAACTAGCTGACATACTGAAGGCGTGACTCACTCGGCGCTAGACCGACGTAGGCGCAAGTTCATAACGCGGCCACTCGGTCACGGCACACATGTCACAAAAACTACACTAGAACACACAGTTTACGTTTCATTCACACGAACATCGGTGTCAACCAGTTGTTTGGTAGAAAAAAATCCTTAACAGCGCTTTTGGTTTGAGAAAAGCGTGTTTTATGTGCGCGTTCGCCGGTTTTCGACAAAATGTAGCGTAATCTTGAGAATTGTGTATTCGTAGGCTTCAAAAATTGCCATTCAAGTAAAGTGTAAGTATGTATAAGTATGCTGCAAAAAAGTATGAATGAGTAGCGGAACAATTCATGTAATAAGCAAAATAAGAACAGAAGAAAATGCACCCCGCATTAGTGAAGCGTGGACGGATGTGCATAAAATTCAAATAATTTTCATTCACAATAAACGCGCGGCGCATCCCTAACAACTAAATACGAGATAGAGTATTCAGGTCAGCTGGAAATGCTGGAATTCATACTCCGACAAACATTTTGATGAAGGATTTGTACTGGCTGCACACATTTTACACATAACAATCGATTGATACAATGAAGAATAAACATTCCAATTCCAAAACCAATATTCGTGTACGAGCATTGTTTTCTTATTGAATAATAACGATTTATTCGATTCATTCGATATGTTTTATATTCGATGCGCGCACGGCGTATGAGTATTTAAATTCCCATACAATATTCTCGAAACGATGCAATTACGCATTCAATACTGTCCCCACTTGCAGCATTCGAATGCTTAACTCGGTTACACTAAAGTTGCACATAGTACACCCATTAAATAAGCAAAGGAAAAAGAACTATAGTGCAGGTGAAATGTACTTTAGTCATTTTCAGGTCAGTAAGGCCCAAAACTCAAAAGTAAATAGAAGTTGCAGTTTCGTTGCAGTTGCGTTTCACCGTGTGTTCTGGGCCTTAGTCTTCACTGCAAAGGACGACCTCTCCACTGACCAAGACGGGTTGGTCGCTAGCCTCTTACGACATCCACGGGAAGAGTGGGGGTGGCCCCGTAATATTCAGCCGGGACCATACGTCTATAGAACTAAGTAGTTTATAAAGCAAAATATTCAAACCAAAAAAGGTAAAATGCGCATAAAAATACACACATCATAAGGAATAACTGCAGTGTTAAACAAGTGAGCTCACTGTGCCCGTTTCACTTGCAGCTTAGTCGAGGATTGATATTAATCTCAGTTAATTGACAAAACTTCCGCACTCAGGTAGGTATCGGAAATACCTCCAGAGCTCTCTCGTATTAAATAACTTAGTTTCTAATTGAGTCGTGCCGTTCCATTTGAAGGAATTTAGGAATTCTAATTTCAACATCTGCTAGTACCTACTTGAATGGAATACAACTTACGACTATGTATCTAAATTAGATGAAACTTGATAGGGGTGCAAATAGCAGAAAAATAATGGTCACAGTAAAATGAAGTAGTTTTTTTGAGGAGTATAGAGTATAGAGTATAGAGCTTTCATAATTAAGATCAAAAGAATCACTTTTCATTTTAAACTTTCGCGTTCCATTTCAGCTAAACGTCGCGTTAAGACCCGTGTCTTACTACACTCGACGTCAAATAAATCGCACCTCCCGCGACAAGCATTTTCAAACATATGCATCCCCACTTCCCACCAATATTGGTACCATTTAAAAGCCTAGTTCTAACCTTCATTTCATTAAAGGAAAGGTTTTTACCCCAAAAATGTGTCTTTACAAGGATCCAGAGTCACTTCTTCAAAAAATAGGTAGTTACGCTAAAGCCAACTTTTATGGCTATAAAACTGTTAAGTTGGGTTTAATTGCTATCCATCTGTTAAAGAGGACACGTGAAATCATTATTTGGTTTTATAACCATAAAAATTGGTCTAATTGATCCCATAGGTGGGCCCAAAGTGAGGTATTTTTTCAAGTCACATTTATGGTATATGTTAATCATTTATTAAGAAATTAAATGTGTTTTTCTTTAAGGATATTTATTGGGCTTTCAAATAACACCAATATTGTTGGGGTACCATGATTGTGTCACAAGAAAATCGTTAAAGTTCGCGTCGCGGAAGGTGCGGTTTATTTGATGTTGAGTATATTTTAATCACTTTTCAATTATCAATAAGTGTGCCTGTACCCTGTTGATTAATTTTAGTTCATATTTTTTATTTTGTACAACCTGTACTTGTATCAAATAAATATTGTCGTTCCTTCTTTCTATTGCGTTGTTTGAAAACATTTCTCAGGCAAGATGTCTTTGTGAACGAGAGATTTTCTGGACTAATCATAAGAAAACAAAAGAAAACTCCAAGAGCTAATAAATGGTCAGTTCCCACTGTAATTGTATCAGGGTGGACAAAGAAATGACACAATTAGGAGGCCCGGGGCTTAATTATGAAAATAATTGCGCTCCGCCATTGTTCTAAATCTGTAATTATGTTCTTGCGATTATCTGAAGGAAAATAACACTAACGTATTATGGACGTGTTATTTTTCTTATTAGTTTTCTCTTTGTACGGTTGATTTGGAAAGGGTTATATTTTTTGAGATAAGGAGCTCTTACACACGAGCAGCACATTGACGACAGCAAAAGCGACCGCAGTCGCCGTCACTTGTCGGCAGCTAGCTGTCGACGTGCCCGCAGCAAGCTGTCGATACGTCGACGTGTCGACAGCTTGCTGAGACGCGACCGCGTCGGCGTACGTCTTTGTACAGGAGCCAGTTGAAAATGGATTTCATTGAAGAGACACTGTTGTTGCTTTTACTCCGTCGTCGTTGACTAAAGAGAAAGAACCGGTCATTGTGGGTTTAAGAAATGTTATTGAATAGAGAACGAGACTACACACACCGACGCCCATGCTCTATTTTTTAATGTTTTATTATGGTAGCCTTCTAAATTCGAGTTCCATATTATTTCATTGATTTTAACAGCACTTTTTTTTAGCAATTCCGAATCAATTTGTTCGGAACTCATTAGGTGTGCGTGTAAGCTCCTGGACTACTGACAGTTGACCTTCAAAATGGCGGAGGCGGCTAGCTGTCGCCACCTACCGGCGGCAGCCGCGAACGCGTCGACAGCACGGCGGCGGCATGTCGACAGCTAGCCGTCGCCTTCTGACGTCAACTGCAGTTACATGCGTCGACAGCAAATTTCTGTTCGTGTGTAAGAACCCTAACCAAAAGCTTATTTAGTGATTTTACTTGTAGGAACATTGAGGATATTATTTCCTACTTTCAGTAAGTTTCAGTCGTAACTACTTATTATTTACTTAAAGAAGCACTATAAATATAAAAAGTACAATATCTTTATTTATTTTTAATTTTTCAGGCGACAATAGCCCAATGGATAAGGCACTAAACTGCCTATTTGAGAGATCTTCAAAAGCATCGAGTGCTGGACTATTGTACCTAATGGAGCCACAATGCCTCCTGGCACAAGTAGTATAGCATACTCGATCTTAACAAAAGTAGTTAAAGTATAGTATAATGTAGTATCACCGACCTGAAGGATTCATGGAAATATTAGCATTTTCAATAAGTTTATTCCACTCTCCATTTCGACAAAACTTCGCATCACCAAATTAGGAAAATGACGTTCATGGCAACAAGGTAGTAATGAACGTTTCAAACAACAAAGTTATACCATACATGTGTTAATTGTTACAAATGACATTCGTTCAGATTCGTCTAAAAATAGAGCACGTTTATAGCCTCGCTAAATGAGTGTTTGATTTAAACATTTGTGTATTGGTACAAAATTGCAATACTGTGCTAATAATAGAAAATGGTCCGCCAATTTACTCCATTACTTGTTATTATAGGATACAATTTTATATTTAGGAATATGTAATAAAATGAAAGGTTCTGTTCTATTTTTAGCGCACGTATTTCTAACCAAAATCAAAAAAGTTTAGAAACTTTCCGAACGTTAGAACCAAGCTTCATTCATTCCTCAGTTCACCCATTCGAGTTTTAAAGCAACAAAAGTTACATAACTTCTTATGTGAAAATGGATTATGCGGTTTAGACGTGAAAACGTAACAAAAAGTTATGGAAATGAAAATAAAGCTACACGTAATATTTGATTTTTGATTTGATATTTTGATACAGGAATGGTCTGGAGGATGTTGAGCGACTGATTTGAAGATGGTAGTACTAACTCATGAGCTATGATACTAATCGCACCCCCGCTGTGGATACAATATAGGTAGTAAAAAATAAATTGAATGGATCGTGGGTACACTAACTTTGTCTGCATATCAATCAAATTATATCAACATACATACTATTCCTCGTTCCGTTTATCCGTGCGTACAAAAACTGGATATAAATAAACTCCTTTAAACAATTTGGGACATGACCGACACAAAATCAAATAAACAGCCTTGAACAAGAAAATTAATCAGAACTAAATGAGAGGCTATTAAGTTCACCACTAGCCTATTAACAAGTTGGAACAACTAACGGAACCACGAATGGAAATGAGAACAATACTTTTGTATGAATAGCATTGATTAGAGGGCTTCCCAAACTTTTTCTTACTGCGACGCCCTTGGGAATTTGCTATTTTTATGCGACCCCATGATATTTTAATGAGAAAATAAGAACAAAGCAAAATATAATGAAAATTCAAAGTGATATGATATTTAATACTTATTTTACTTTGTTGATAGGCTACTAAAGAGAAGGATGTATTGGTTTTCTGAGCATAGCTTCTCAAAACCGGGACCAAGTTTGGAAATTGCCACTCTCATCTCTTTCTTTGTTTTTAGTTTAAATCAGGACTTATCCCACCACACTTTCCCACCACTGCATCTCCTTTATAGCCAGGATCTACAGCTTGGCCTCCAAAAAACCAAACCAGTGAAAGTTGAGTAGTCCCAGGGATAGCTAACTGTCTTGGAGCCCGCAACGAATTTAATCAGAAGAATATAGGAGCAGATATAATATCGACTAAAGCGACGCACAGTTTGGGAACCCCTGCTAGATTCTTAAGCGAGGATACAGACCCGATGTTTGCTTAAGGCACCCCTGATTACTGGGGCGTCACGTTCGACCCAAATCGCTGATAATTAATCATTTCGTGTGGGTATCGGACGGGACGTGGATAAATTGCTATGGCAAATTAAATAAATACCCGACATTGATGCCGACCCTGGATTAGGAGCGTTCGAAATTATTTTGAGGACAATACTTTGAACTATATCTCGCGTTTCAATGGCATCATCATTCATGTTGTGGGTCACAAAAGAACCCTTTTGTAATTTTGTTCATCACATCGCGTCTAATGTATTGAGATATTCCTCGAAGCGCACCCATTTTGCGCACCTAAACTATTTCTCGAGGCGCATCTATGTTATGTTGCCCTGGTACTTTTTATTCATCTTATTAGACATAAAGTTCAAAATCTTTATAATAGTAACATAGGTGCGTATTGAGGAATATTTTATGTGCGCTTCAGTAGGTGCGCCTCAAAATAGGTGCGCTTCGAGGAATACCTCAATGTATATTTGATACTCAATAGCCACAATAAATAGTCATTATTGGAACTGGTTTGCCCAATAGGCTAGTTCAAATCTGGTCAAAGAATTTTGTAAACTATCTCCCAAACTTTCCAAGAAACCCAAGTCAAATTAGTCTTAGACCACTAGTTTGACGGCTTCACATGGCCACCATGAAGTTCCCTGACTGTGCTGTCCCCTGAAATTAGTTGGAACTCCAAGTTTAGTGGTCGCAGCACCGAACTTGCGCGTAGGCGGACTTCGAGTCTTCCTTGACAGGGCTGATTTAGTGGCCGCAACTCAACTACGAATTTGAAGGGGCAGTGGTCGGGAGAGGCATAGAGAATAACAATTAAGTGGGAACCCTGAAGTCTGTAATTTAGTCTAGAATGATTAAATGTGGGCAGTGTACAGTCTGCGTCAAATATTTCGTGACACCCAAAATAGCCACAAAGACACTAATTCGCAACACGTCTTTGTCACAATTTGAATAAGGTTGTGTTATCAACTTTTTGGCCACTCTGGGTCACTATTTGACACTGACTTAACGAAAAGCAAGAGAAGCGACCGCCGGGCGTCTGAATTAAAAGGGAACTAAGAGTCCCCCCCCCCCCCTATTTTTGAAGCAATTGAATTTATTTTCGCATACGAATTATCGCTGAAATGAATATTTTTATTTTTAAATATAATGAAGTCGTTTGATCATCATAACAACATTGTTCATGTGCTATATCTATACAAGCACGGAATCAACTAAAGATTCTCATTCAACTGCTTTGAAATATACGAGCATCTAGATAAGGGTCTAATTTGTATCATGCAGCTATAATTCTCTCATACAATGGTGGGAATCAGTCTCGGAGTCTACTTAGTTGTTTATTACCACTTATAAAAGCTTAATTGCTGCTGAAGAATGCTTTAGAATAATTCTGTTGAATGTTTATTTGAATGTTTTGCTTTGTATAAAATGAGGAACATAAACATTATAAATGCGTTATACAAATAAACAGCGAGAATAACTGGGGTTCTGATGATTGGGGCGTAAAAATAAAAATCTGAAGACCGAGGAAAATCTAACTAATTACAAGGTTAAGAGAGCTTGATATTCGAAATAAATATCTTTCCCCTCTATCAATTTCAACAACCTTATTTTCCTATTAGTCCAGTCAATAAAGCATTATAGATGGAAAACTGTAGAACACAATTTCTGACTTCAGGACTTTATTTAGACTAGTTAGGAGGTGAACATAGCAAAAGTCCCCGCCCTTAGCCCTTGAGCCGGCGGGGAGAGGGGGGTTTAAAGGTGCCACTTTTCGGTATTTCGCTTAATCCTCGGAAACTATGCGTCCTAGTGACATGACTACTTTGAACCAAAAAAAGCATATTCAATTTGCTACAGGTGAGATAGACAAGTTTTTCTATAAATTGTATAGTTTTCGCGGCATCTGCTCTAGAAGGTCTGTAATATTGGAAATTTTATTTTTGTCTTACATGTTTCCATCAGGAGAAAATCGACTAAATCAACATTGAGCTAATATTCTAGACATGCGGGAGCATGTTAAGCCTAGTTCCAGGGAGGGGACTGCACCGTGCGTATATTTAGACGAACCAATTGGATCCACTTTTGACTCCTCATCACTCAAAAAGTACTGTGCATTAACACTTCAAATTTGGCTCATGTGTTGAGACTTGCAAGATAAACATCAGCTTCAAATTTCATAAATATACCTCAAACGGTTATTTAGGTATTGACGTTCAAAAATCGACATTTAGGGCACTAAAATCTATCTATCACCTGCGAAATATTAAAATTTACTGATTTTTTACTTGTTCCTTTGTATTCATACAACTACCTATCTGGATACCAAATTTGAACCTTTAAGGTCATCTGGAAGTGGTTAGAATTTGGTCTTATAGGTCAGCCATGTAGATTTTTGGACGTCAATACCTAAAGAACCGTTTGAGGTATGTTTATGAAATTTGAAGCTGATGTTTATCTTGCAAGTCTCAACACATGAGCCAAATTTGAAGTGTTAATGCACAGTACTTTTTGAGTGATGAGGAGTCAAAAGTGGCTCCAATTGGTTCGTCTAAATATACGCACGGTGCAGTCCCCTCCCTGGAACTAGGCTTAACATGCTCCCGCATGTCTAGAATATTAGCTCAATGTTGATTTAGTCGATTTTCTCCTGATGGGAACATGTAAGACAAAAATAAAATTTCCAATATTACAGACCTTCTAGAGCAGATGCCGCGAAAACTATACAAGATATAGAAAAACTTGACTATCTCACCTGTAGCAAATTGAATAAGCTTTTTTTGGTTCATAGTAGTCATGTCACTAGGACGCATAGTTTCCGAGGATTAAGCGAAAAACCGAAAAGTGGTACCTTTAAACCCCCCTCTCCCCGCCGGCTCAAGGGCTAAGGGCGGGGACTTTTGCTATGTTCACCACCTAACTAGGCTAAATAAAGTCCCGAGGTCAGAAATTGTGTTCCACGGATTTCTCTCTACACCGTCGTTAAGGCATTCATTGACTGGACTAACTTTAAAGTGGCAGAAAGTGCTGATGGCTGGATGTATAATTTTCCCATTTAGCTTATCCTGGATTATGTATAAGAAGTTCCTGGCGAGACAAGTCCAGACAATTGATATTCCATGTACTCCTTTTGAAACTTTCAAGTATGCTTAAAAATTCAAAGAGAATTTGCAAGTTTGAACAAATTTCATATTTCGTTAGCTTTATTCAAATTATTATTGCTTTACTTTCCATAGAGAAGTGAGTCTCTTTGTGTTCAGCTTGGGAAAGAGTCTAATAAAGTCTTTATTACATACAAAACATTGTGTATTTTGTTTAAATTAAAAAATCTTTATTTAAATATTATGCAGCTTTGTTAACTATAAATGACAAACATACATAAAATTATTTAATATCTCATGAAGGTACCTAACAGATTTCAAAGTTACAAAGAACTCAGATCATTGTCCCGAATCTAATATCATTAATCTTTTCATTGCGTTTTTGCAGAGGTTTTTGTCAATATGCGACAATGCAAAGTCGATTCGTCACTCCTTTTGCAAGCACCATTAAATTAAAAGTTAATTTAACTCTGAGAAAAACAAAAATGTGAGAAAATCCACATTACTCCAAAATAAACAATGTTCTTCTTTCGGTGATGCATCGACTTAGAGCATATTGACTACGGCTCAATTTCCTAAGAGTCTCTTTTCTAAGCGATATTTGCGTGCATGCGAGTTATCATTTACATTACTATAATCACTGATCACATTTTAAGAGATAAATTAATTGCTCATAAGATAGGTGCATAATCTTTTCTTAAAGGTTTTAAACCTGTTTGTCACCTGTCATCCGCTTTGCAATGGAGGGAAGTCGAACCTTAATTTCGAACTCCTCCAGCCTATGTTCTTTTGATTAATTTCGTTGTGGGCCCAATGACAGTTTATCTTTCCCCCGGGACAAACTTGACCTTCATTGGTTGGGTTTTTATGGCAATTCAAGCTGTAGATCCTGGCTAAACAGGAGTTGCAGTGGTGGGAACCAGTGGTGGAAATATTCCCGTTTAAGAGAAAAAAATAGTCCTTTTAATTATGTGATCCATTCTCGTCACCAACAAGCCAACTGGCCACTCGCACCACTAAATTAGGACGAAGTGGCGATGCCATCTCTGTGGCCAGATCAACTCCTGAGCAAGCGCTCTGAATGGATGTGCTATGAATATGTATTCACGGTCGTGTAGTACTCATGTGGCTAGGGTTGGCAGCAGTCGGAGGCCCAATTGTACTATGCTATTTTGTTTAATACGCGCTGCTGGGAGTAAAATTCCCTGCCAGCCAGTGTTCCCGAGCTCACACAGTTCAAAGGCATTCAAGACTTCGCTCTCTTCTTGCTTAAGAAAGATACCTATAAACTGGTAGATATATCCCATCAAAAACAATACTTGTCAAAAAAACCAAGTCTCGCAACTCAGTTGTTCTACGGTAAAAAGTTGTGAGATCCATGTAATACCAAGTCCAGGCCAGGAAATCTTTAACGTTTTACATAAATTATTGACTTGGCCATCGCACTAAATAATTTAATTTACACGTGTTTTCATGCGATGGCCAAGTCAATATATTTATGTAAAACGTTAAAGATTTCCTGGCCTGGACTTGGTATTACATGGATCTCACAACTTTTTACCGTAGAACAACTGAGTTGCGAGACTTGGTTTTTTTGACAAGTATTGTTTTTGATGGGATCTCATTTCTTTTTGTATTTTGTAGACAGCAGTTATGTATCTAGAAAACTGGACCGAAATTGAAAAATTTTACTCGACTTGGCGGTTGCACTACCGTGCCCCCAAATATTTTAGTTTTTCCTTGATTCATACACCAAACACTACTTATATTCCAAATTTGAAGCTTCTAGGTCTGCTAGAAGTGCCTTAGAATTTTGATGATCGGTGAGTCAGTCAGTGAGTGACAAAATTAAGTAACTTTGACCCGTTATAATTCTTAAACTACTGGTTCAAATTGAATGAAATTTTAAATATACCGTGTCTTTACAATGCCTGCATAGCTAATGAAAATTCAGCCTTCTAGTTTTATCCACAACGAAGTTACAGGCGGTCGAAAATGGCCTGAATTGCTTCGAGAAAAGGATGGTACGGCCGTGCCGCTTTTTTGCTCGACTTGGTGGGGGCACTGCCGTGCCCCCAGATTCCGAAGCTCGATCCATCATAGATCGCATCTGCACCTCCCGGGGGGTGATCAATAGCAAATCCATTGTAGCTACTTTAGAAAAATATTCTTGTACCTATTTAAATCAATGATAAAATAAGATGAGAGGATTTTGATCTAGAGGAAAGGTAGCCCGTCTTCATACGACACAATCCATTTTAAAATTTCATGCTAAAGTAAGCCTATCTTATCGTCATGTATCACTGGGATAAACAACAAATTGAATTAAATCAGACCAATTCTTTGGCTAAACTTGGCAACCCTGCTTAGTTATTTGTTCAGCCGTAGATCTCTGGAAACTGTGGTATTCATTACTCCAATGTTACACTTGCGTCCTAGACAGTGAAATCTATTGCCAACGACGCTCCAGCTTAAATGGCCAATTGAGACGCCACTAATCATGGTAATTAGCTAACATATCAAGGCGTTGTGGTCACGCTATAAACAACTGATAGTGTTGCTGTATATCAATCGCGAGATAGTACCTAATTAATACTAAAATGTCACTTCACTTCGCTGATTTGGATGGAAATTGGAATTCTATTTTTTGCACATTTTTCTTATTATTAAAATAACAAACCAATAAAAATAAAAGCCTTCATTTGGTACATAAATAACTCTTTAAAAAGTCTCTGAAGTCCTACAGAGCATTAAAATCATGACCCTTGACTTTTCAACTCGCATAATATTAAATACTTTTTCATAGCGACTGAAAATTTTCCAGCTCCCAAAAGTTAGATCTGGAAATGTCAACGATGAACGCGAAAGTTCGTCAAACGCACGCGTATTTTCTAACTCTAGTCTAAAGGACACATTCAAGAGATGGGACCATTCGACGGTGGAAACTACGCGTTTTTGCCGCAGACATCCAACGCGAGCTTAGAATGTCCGATATTTTTAAGACGTCTATACATTCACTTGGTATTTGCTATCGTCATTAGCACTCAATATAGAATAAGTACGTACCTAAAAAGAGGTTCTCAACTCGGTAATTTTTGTGGATGTAAAGAAAATTCAGGATTCAACTTTCAGGGTGGACACTCTGTATTAATTCTACTGTTAAAATGCAACAATTTTCACCAAGAGAAGTTTTTTTTGAGAATTTTTGGATAGTTCCTGTAGGAAAGTACCGAATTACATTCAGATAATAATTGATCAATAAAATGATGATGTCGATTGTCCGTAACCTACTCGTATTTACTAATCGATTTACTACGATCATCGCCTGTGATGGAAAGTAACCTAATAAATGTGCAAGCACCAGTACAGCGTGCCACAAAAGGGACATGAATTGGCAGTTCCAAACTGCAAACGTTCGCCGCCGAGTTGTAAACTAAATTCAGATGAAAAATAAACCGACATCACTTCGCGTGTGTACGAAACTTTCATGTGCCACTTCGAAACCCAATTTGAATACCACCTTTTTGGTTCTTTGCAACCGCTAACTAGTTATATTCTATTCAAGATTTTTACATTCGTAAAAACAGGCATATTAAATTGTTTAAAGTTTAAACTAAGAAATAATATTTAATGCATAGTGTATATGCGTCACCGGCTGCGACAGAAATTTGGCATCTAACCATGTTCTAGAATATGAGCTACTTTATATGCCAAGCATATTTCCTTTATGACATTATTTACTAGCTTTATCCAGCGGTATCCCTAGCGTGGTGTTCTTCTAGTCTTTCTAATCAAAATCGAAAAATATACATGTCTTTTTACATAAGTACTGTTTATAACATGACAAGTAAAAGGTTCTACATAAAAACATCGCACAGCCTTTACCCTTACCCTTTTTATTAAGTACATATCAGATTTATTTAGAAAAAATCCTCTCTGTTTTTTGTTCTCTCTCTATCTTTACCTACATCATAATAGGGATATTTCCTGGGTAAAAAAACAAAAGTTTTAATTAGTCCGTCAGTAAGCATATCAAAAACTACTCGACACGTATTTTTCACTTTTTAAAACTAATAAAAATGTAAAGAGATAAAGCGTGCCAAAGTTCTAAAGAAAAGGCTCGTGACGTCAGTGAGTGCGTAAAAGTGCAGCACTTTGTGACGTCGCGCGGAACTTCAACGCACTATAACTTTGTAATTATTTGTTTGATTGACAATTAAAAATATACGTTTCCAATATTTTTTAATATTAAAATTGACGGACTAAAAAAATTTTTTTAGGAAACTAGCCTATTATGGCATTAAAGTATAAATAAATAAAATAAATAAGTAATTGATTTAGCGAATGAAGCATAAGAAGCCTAACTAATTTATGAGTTAATGAGTCATTTATAATATTATCATACTTATGTTGCATGCTTAAGAGCCATTTTACATTTTCGTGCAAATTTCTAAGATTTTGGAAGCATGAATTACTATCTTAAGCAACATCCAGAGATTATTTAATTACTGCGAAAGATAGTTCAATCCTTGTTGTTGACCAATAATGTAACGGATTTACTAAAACTCTTTTGATTAATTCTCAGTGCCCCATCTCCCACAACCATTTTACGGAAAAATTGCCGCAGACTCAATTTCAAAGTCCTGTATCTATTATTTATGCTCGTATAATAAGCTTAAAAATATATAGAAATCATCGGACATATATTCTTGTAGTCCAATAATCAAACGGATTCTTGAATTTCATTACCATTATTGAGTAAAATCTAAAAATATTTTGGCAAATTTTTAAGATTTACGTCACATTTTGATCGTGATTTTTGGTTTTAATACACAGCAATAACAGCAATAAAAGTATCCCAAAATAAAGAATATTCATTGGAGAATTGATTTCCACAGTTATTGTTTAAATATTAGTAACTACTTTGTCAAAATATTGATGTGAATATCAGTATAAATTACAATGCGGAAGCCGACATTGATTAGTACGGCGCGAGCGCCCGTCAAGGCAGGACCTGTGTCATTTTTCCCGCCATGACGTTTACGTGTGTTCGTGTCATGAAGCGGAGATTTATACGGCGACCAAATACTTTTGATACTATGCCGGGAGGTCCGTTTTGAGTCGGCCGTTTGGTGGTTCGAAACGGACTAATATGCCGAGAGGTCCGTGGTTGCATAGAGCCTGCAACGGGCAACCGTGTGCGCTGCTCATACTAATTTTCGATACAAAAACAAGTGTTGGCTCACGAGTTTTAGCGGAGTTCCATGTGGTAGCGGGAGTAGACTTAAGGGAAATCTATGCTTCTCCGACGGCCAGTTGTAAGTTGTATGCTCCAGAGTATGTGCACACAATAGCCTGGTGATTTTAGCACCCGAAGGAAATGTTTCAATTTTGTTGTAGAAAGATATCATAATTTTGTAAGTATTCAGATATTTAAACATACCTAATAATTTGTAGGTTTTATATTATAATTATAAATCAGCTAGTAGTGCAAAGAGGCAAGGCATGTTTGTAAGATGGGGATAGCGGTGCGGGTTGTACAATAACTAAATGTCGATGTATAACTTTACTGCATATCTGAATTGTACAATTGTTTGTTATCCTAAATAAAATAAAATAAAATAAAATAAATAAAATATTAAAAAATATTATCATATAACAAAATTAATAATTTCTTAGAATAATTTAATTTTATTAGAACCAGTTTCCACTTCTTCGCGGAAAAAGTCGCGGGCAAAAAGCTAGTATGAAATATGTAGTATTGCCCGCGGCTTTACTCGCGTGAAATTTAGTTTGCTACAGATCGTCATAAATATATTGTTATTCTGGTCGACGCCAGGGATGGATGAGCGTCGCTGTCGCTGGCGACAGGGTCTTCTGGTTAAGGGTTCATGACGTAGTTCTCAGGCAAAATGAAATCCACTCATAGAAATTAATAAACTTAGTGTATTCACGAGAATAATTACACACAGCACTAGAGTCGTATCGGGACTGAGTGAACCAACGGTCTTGCGATAGGAACGTCCGACCCGAGTGATAGTTGAACACAAGCTGCCTAGTACTGCTGTACTGTACTGTAAAGCTTCATCAAAAATTGTTCAGTAGTTTTTGCGTGAAAGAGTAACAAACATCGAAACATCCATACAAACTTTCGTATTTATAATATTAGTAAGACTAGTAAGAAGAAAGACAGTTAGATGAATTTATTTTAGTTATTTGTTAAATAATAATAATATTTATTTATTTCTTAGCTCTGTCTGATCTGGAGGAGTTGCAATGGCCACCTCCATTGCAACTCCATAACAAAACAATAGAACCCTATGGAGTTTGGGCTTGTGTAATTCGCCTTGACGAATACTTAGTCTAGGTAAATGATATCCAGGGTCCGATGATGGAGCTGCAAGGGGGCAGATTTTTTTTCACTATGTGACTGTCTTTATTTTGTACTTAATATAATATATTTTACATATTATACCTATTCGTGTTTCATTATTAATCGAAATAAGTATAAAAATCTTTAAAAGACTTAATAAACTCTATTAACATTTTAAATTAATTTATCATGTTTTAATACCTTATTCTACCTTAAAATTAATAACTTATATCAAGTCTTAATACGGTCACGGCTCAAGATTTTTTTGTCCATTTCGGCGTTCTTTTTACTCTTTTGTCGTTGCGTTGACAGTTTGTAGCTAAATTCGCGCGGAATATTTTTGTGAAATGGCTCTTAATGAATTTTAAAGCAAAACAACAAAAAATATACAAAGTAGGTATACAAACTCTTGTCCCACTATCGTTCAGTGTAGCAACACAGTGGCACTAATGATGACTGACACTGATCGTCAGTTGTTCTTAGAGCGTGTTTATTTCAACTCGTCATTCGGTGTATGCTTGATATGCTTCATATCATGAAAAGTAGGAATGCTTGTAAAATTCCCACTTGCGTCACAATCATTAGAAAAAAGATAAAATCATGTCTAGGTTTTTAACAAGACCAAAAAAAACATTGTTTTTAGAATTATTCTCTGCATTTAGTACATCATTTGTTATCATTACGTATAGACTTGAAAAGTACACACTGAATTTTTATGTTACAAAGTCTATTGGGATCGAAAATACTAATTTATTCCTCCACAATTACAACTTAGAAGGAATGAATTAGATGGAAAACTGAAAGAGGGATTCAACCATTCGAAATAGAACGTAACTGCCAGTTTTTCCCAAATTACATTAACCAATACATCTCGCACAACAATTTACATCCCATTATAAACATGGATTCCAGTTTTTCCATGGCACAAGAACGATAAATCTTCCCACATTCAGTATGCACAACACGAACAAACGTTTTTTGTTTTTCCCAAACGCCGGGCAAGGGGAACGGCAATGGATTATTTTCAGTAATTAGGAAAACCTTAAATCATAACTGCGTGGAATAATTTTCAGAAACTCCAACGTCTTAAATGTTATGAAATGTTTTCCTTTAATTTATTTTTGTCTTGTCATTTCTGCGTTTATTATTCAAGTTACTTCAAGGATATATCTGTAATTATCATAGCTAATCTAGGCTAAATATCCTTCTTTTATTACTTGTGTTTTTTTTTCAGATCAAATGTATTATTTTTACTTCGGACATGAAAATCCAGAGATTTTTTGGAAATCCATGAGGGAGGTCTTTGTCCAGTAGTGGACGGCATTTGGCCGAGACGGATGAACTAACGAAACCTGAATTGTTAGGAAGTTTAGATAAAGGTTGAATCGACTCAAAGACACCAAACAAACAAAATGTAACGAGAAGTTAACTTGCGTTTTCTTTCTAAATCGTAAACAAAAAACTAACCAGTTTACACCAAACGCGATAGCAACAAGGCGACAGTCGAGTCAATGAATCGGCAGTACAGACGACAGCACATCAACGTTAACACTGGCATCTTATGTGGTCGCAATAAGATCGATTTTGCAGCAAAAATGTATAGTCTGATGTGCTGTTGACTGTACAATAGTGAATCACTCTGTTCGTTCACAATCGTACGCTAGCGAATGACCTTACGATGACAATCAATTCAAAGGTAGTCAATTCATTTCGAACAATGAACTAGGTACTTATCAAATAGTAAACAAATACGTAATACTTCGAGCTCCGCAATTCAACACGATCGTAAAAAGTAAAATTCTGCCACTGGGACTAATGTGTTTTAGTTCACGAGTAAACCGCCATTGTTTTTTGTGTCTGAAAACTACGCGTCAGCAAAAACTACTACAAAATGTAATTAATCATTAGAAGCCGTGTCACGGACATGGATTGATCTAAATTGTATGACCCAGCACTGTTATTTCGAAAGCTATTCTAGTTTTAACCGTTTTTGGACTAACAAGCGCAAATACAAATTGTAATTTGTGACGGCCAGTCAAAGTTCACCGACAGTTGAGCATCGGATTCTGCGCATTTCATTTGTCACAAGTTCTCTGTTTTCATTTACAATGATTTATTCATGAATAATCATGATTTAACTAAATAAGTAAAGTTCTAAGACAATTCAATTCCAGGTTCCATTATTGTCTCTGCGCGCACGTAACGCACAAACCCGCGTCAACAACAAACTTTTTAACTCATTCCGTGAATTGACACAAATGTACTTAACATCGTCGGTAGCAAATGGGCCACAATTGAGTAATGGCACGAGTGCGGGCGGCCGGCGCGGCTTAACCTAGAACAGGGATGGCGAACCTTTATATTAACGTGCCACTATTCTAAAAAAACGTTGTACCTAGTCATACTTAGACGTGCCATCAAAAGAACACCAATGAGGGGATCGTACAAGAGGCGCCACTAGCGAGTGACGGACCTTACTCTATAGTGGCACCAACTGATGTTTAATACGATAGCCCTTATTCAAAACACATGATTTACTACTTTATTTCATAATTAATTTTGTGATTGAAGGCGTACCCTAAATATTGTGGCACGTGCCATCAATGGCACACGTAGGTACCATTGGTTCGCCATCCCTGACCTAGAAGGAGGTTATAGTTCTCGTAATGCGTTATATTGCACCAGACACAATTCCAGACCCATTTAGGGAGTTTAAGTATTCCTGGCTAGGCAGTAAAATCCCTAAAACTGTACCATTCGGATTACACAGACAGTTGGTCTTAAAGGAGAACACGACCATTATTTGGGAAAGGGTACCTAAGTAGGTTTTTCAGTGTGTGGTAACAGACGAAAATATTCAAGGAATAAAAGAACTAGTCAAACAGAAAATTGTGTCCTTTATTGTTTAGGTATTTCAAGAGTCATTTTCAAAGTAGTCTAGACGAGGTCGGATAACGATTTTGAAGGACGAATTACCAACGAAATCTAATTGAGATTTCCCTGAAAAAGTGTCATATTAATTTAGATCGTTACACGGATGGTCATAGGACCAGTGGGAATCGCCAGCTGACGTCATATTTTTACAGTTCTCGCAATTCGTTATATTGAGCGAAACAAAACTATTTTACTACAAAATATATTTAAACTTCAACCGACGCACACGACGACAGTTCTTTGTGTATCAAATCAAAGCTAAAGAAACATATTCCCCCGATTCACTTGGATCTTTGCCATATAAACTTTCATTCAATAATTATCGCGCGCGTGATTCCATAAAACTATTCTTAGTGACACGGAGCAGTTACTTACTTATAGTTATAGGAGCTTATAGTTATTCTGGCCAATTATTAATCAAATATTTTGTTCTAATTTACGGTACTACAAGTTACTATAGATTGGTGGTCTAAGATAGAGTCCATAATTTTTCTATAAATTCTGTTTTATCTGCTTACCTAATTAAATGTCTTAATAGCCCAGTAGGTAATGCGACTAAGATGTCAATAAACGATGGTATGCATTAGTTTAGTGAGATCAAAACATAATCTTTAATTAAGTGGTACTTACTCTGTTAATTTTACCAAAATCTTGGACACAAAAAGTCGTACGAAAGAAGAGTCGTATGACGCCACAAGGTAAATATCTTATTTACAATGTAATAAGTATGATTTTGAAATAAAGCATGCTCGTGGCGACTAAAGAATTTGGGCCGTTCAGTCGCGTGTATCACACAGTAGAATGCCAATGTTAGGCCCTTTGATCCAGTGCGCGTGCACCGGCGCGCGCGCCGACGATTGCCAAACAAGATGTCTGAGCAATTGCTTGCTGAGTGAGATACGGCTGGCTGGCGTGTTGAAGCCGGTGAAACAAATAACCTGGACGTAAGTATGACATCTTTTTTAAATAGACCAGAATACATAAAAATGTATTTTAAATCTTGTCATACTTATTGAAATTAATCTTTGATAGAGTTGCAAGTTTTATGGATCCAAAAAAGTAATAAAGGATTTGCATGAAAATTTTATTATTTTTATTTTCTGGATTTAGAGAATTATTTTAAACTTCTTGACTTTTATTCTATTTTTGTTACGCTAAATTACGTGCAATGCCAATTTTTGTTACCAAAAAAGTTTTATTACCAATCTTCTTGCGTTTCGTGACGCAATTCCACATCTATTTTTAAATTCAATAAAAGTGATGAAGATGAATTTATAACATTCGTTTTTCTCGAGTGACATCTATGAAAGTGTACGGAGCTGAAATATGGGTGCTAGACGCAATTTACAAATGGGTATATCATAAAGAGTAATGGTGTGCCGTACCATATTAGGAACCTACATTACGAAATATCGACATAGAATACGTAGGTGTTTTTGTAACGTCAAACGTTAGCGAGACTTTAAAATTTCTATACTTTATCTGTTACGTCATAATAATAATACGTCAATGTTACCACTCCCGTGCCGCTTCCATACCGCAGGCACCGACCGAGGTTCGCACTATACCTTTAATGTGAACATACCTTAACTTATTTGTCTCCAAATGCTCAATAACCTTGCAAGACTTTTAACTTCGCGCCTTTTTATACAAAGCAAGGATAAGTTTACATTGTGGATCGTGCTTCGAAATATCATCTTAACTACATAAAGGCTGGACTAAAAATAAAGTTACTAACAAGATTATAAGCTTATTAAAATAAATTATAAGTTTGTATAAAGTTTACTTATTACTAACAACATTTTGAGAATTCCCGTTAGGCTCGCTACATTATTCATGATATAATTAATTTATAGAAAAAAAAACGGTTGACTTTTGAAAAAAGACTAATTTGAAAGTTCGAAATCAAATCATGTAATGTAAATGCTCCCAGACATTTGAGTGGGCGCAGAAAATTTTGTTTACACGAATTTAGGACGAATTTTCGTTAAGGTTCGCGTTCGACACACAATGCTGGACCTTCGTCCTTAATCATATTCAAAATAGCCTTTATAAATCCATACTCTAACCGTTAGGGAGATTACGCACTGCTTATGATCCGAATTCGAGAAATTTTCTCTTAATGGACTGACTACCTTACTAGGACCTATAGAGGTGTAAGTAAAGGGATAAATAAGAAGGTCTGAACCTTACAGAATAACGTTCTATATCATATTTACGGGACTATTCCCACCTCTCGTTCCCACCACTGCAACTCCTGTGTAGCCAGGATCTACAGCTTGACCGCCACAAAAACCCAACCAATGAAGGTCAAGTTTGTCCCGGGGGAAAGTTAAACTGTCATTGGACCCGCAACGAAATTAATCAGAAGAACATAGGAGGAGTTCGAAATTAAGGTTCGACTTCCCTCCATTGCAAAGCGGATGACAGGTGACAAACAAAGGTTTAAAACCTTTAAGAAAAAGATTATGCACCACGGACAATAAATTAAATTAAGGGGGCCTATCTTATGAGCAATTAGCAACTACCTGCCAATAATATTTTTCACAAAATCGCTTAAAAGCACGGAAATTTTTCCTTGTCGCGACAAGATCGGTGTAATAAATTGCGGAAACAGATGTATGTTGTATTGAATTAAGCATTATATCACGTTCATGTTTCCAAAGATCACACTCCCACAAGATATGATGGGCAGACTGCTCATGACTGACATCATCAGTGGAACACTCGCAAAAAGGAGACGGAACTAGTTTGAATTCGTGAAGTTTATGTTTAAAGTTGCCATGTCCCGTGAGGAACTGCGACGAGCAATGGTCGATTTCTAACCATCGCCTAGTTAGACGTTCGCGTACATTCGGGAAGAATTTATATAAGTGACGTCCTTTGACTGACGTATCCCATCTTTTTTGCCATTCATTAAGTAAATCTTCTTCAACGACTTCTCGGGAATCAAATAATCGACTTATTTTAGAACGATCGCGGCTATTTAAGAAATCGGAGGTTATATTTTCCCTTGATGCGAAGTACATAGCCGCACGCTTTTGTACCTCTAAGTCGACCGGCAGTACACCAGCCAGGACTGGCAGAGCCTCCGTGCTCACAGTTCTGTAAGCTTTGCAAAGAAAAATCAATGCAAGGCGTTGACTTTGGAGTAGTTTCCGTCGAGCGGCTCCTATAGTAGCTCTGTCAGCCCAAACTGGTGCACCATAGCAAATGGAGCTTAAATAAGTGGCCGAATATATTACTCGGAGGATTTTAAACGTTAGACCCCACGTCGAGGTTGAAATGTGACTTAAGGCATAAAAGTTCTTTTTAGCTTTTTCACCGATCTGTTTAATGTGCTCGACAAAACTAAAGTTTTTCTCTAAAATTAGTCCGAGATAGCAAACAGATTCCCGTTTTTTAACAGTTATTTCATTGAATTTAATGCGAGGCAAAACTTTAAGATTACCTTTTAATAGAAGCTGATAAGTTTTGTGAGGGGCAAACTGCAAACGATTCCTGTCTCCCCATTGAGATATTAAATTCAAGCATGTATCCGCTAGATTTTCAAGCTTTGATCTAGTGTCAGCCTCTATTAAAAGGAGACCGTCATCAGCGTACCCGGTTAACGAACAGCCTTCGGGTAATGGTAATGCTAGAAAATCATCGAAACCCAAATTCCAAAGGTAGGGCCCTAGGACCGATCCTTGGGGACAGCCGCGCGTGAGCACCTTTGATTCAGCATGATGGCCGAGTTTTAATTTAGTTGTACCGTTACAAAAGTACGAGTGCAGTAGTGAATATATATTACTATAGCATCCACGAACTTTCAGTTTTAAGAGCAGGATCGGCCACCAAGCATTGTCGAAGGCACCTGAAATATCGAGGAATATTCCTACAACGTACTTTGCCACCGAGGACGTCACTTTTTGTCTAACAGATATTACTGCATCTGCAGTAGACTTCCCGGCGGTGAAGCCAAACTGCTGCTCGTGAAAAATTGGACCACCCGGTAGCAAACGCGGCACTACTAATCGCTCCAACAGTTTACCTAATGAGGGAAGTAATGTAATAGGTCGGTACGATTTAGGATCTTCGGGCGGTTTGTCACCTCCCTTTGGTATAATTTTAATAAATCCGCGGCGCCATATACTCGGAAACACGCCCTCCGAGATACAACGTGTGAAAACATTAAGAATATCCGTTCCGGCTGTTTTACACGCTGCTTTAATCATTTTATTTGATATTTTATCTTCGCCCGATGCTTTGTTTAAGGGTAAACTCCCCATTGAGATATTAAATTCAAGCATGTATCCGCTAGATTTTCAAGCTTTGATCTAGTGTCAGCCTCTATTAAAAGGAGACCGTCATCAGCGTACCCGGTTAACGAACAGCCTTCGGGTAATGGTAATGCTAGAAAATCATCGAAACCCAAATTCCAAAGGTAGGGCCCTAGGACCGATCCTTGGGGACAGCCGCGCGTGAGCACCTTTGATTCAGCATGATGGCCGAGTTTTAATTTAGTTGTACCGTTACAAAAGTACGAGTGCAGTAGTGAATATATATTACTATAGCATCCACGAACTTTCAGTTTTAAGAGCAGGATCGGCCACCAAGCATTGTCGAAGGCACCTGAAATATCGAGGAATATTCCTACAACGTACTTTGCCACCGAGGACGTCACTTTTTGTCTAACAGATATTACTGCATCTGCAGTAGACTTCCCGGCGGTGAAGCCAAACTGCTGCTCGTGAAAAATTGGACCACCCGGTAGCAAACGCGGCACTACTAATCGCTCTAACAGTTTACCTAATGAGGGAAGTAATGTAATAGGTCGGTACGATTTAGGATCTTCGGGCGGTTTGTCACCTCCCTTTGGTATAATTTTAATAAATCCGCGACGCCATATACTCGGAAACACGCCCTCCGAGATACAACGAGTGAAAACATTAAGAATATCCGTTCCGGCTGTTTTATATCATATTTGTCTACTTTAAGAAATTTGATTTCTTTCTTTCTTTAAATTCTTTAAACATGTAATTTTTCTCAGACGCTTCTTAGCAACTTGAACGCACCTAACTCACCTTGTCTGCAGTTTAAGGTCAATGCCAATTCTCGTTAACCTTACCATATAACTCTTTAAAAACTTATCGACATACCTACTAATATTAAACATTTTCGTTGAACGTGCTTAAATTATTTTTGGGTTGGACAACCCATGTATTGAGGAAGACTATAGGCCTTTCCTTACACTACGACCAATAGAAGCAGAGTATCAATACAAAAAATTGCAAAAACGAGAAAAAAAATATTCAAAGGCTTTTCTTGCGTACGAAAGTGAGGGCACGGCTAGTATACGATAAAATATACTACCACGGATCAAGTGTCAAGTAGAGAATTATCGGAAAAAAATCAGTCACCTTTTCTTGTGCAGTGCGTAACCGCCCTTACTCAAGTCTTCACTGAGTGTTGAGTGCGGGTCCACAGGGACCTAAATTAGGCCCCGTCCGGAGGCACTCAAGCGGAGAGGTCATTGCCGATAAACGCTGCCGGCTGATAATGATTGCATGTAAACAAACCAGCAAGCACACTTCAAGCCACAGCGAGGTTATAACAGCCAGTTTGATTCATTTACAACGGAAGAATCTCAGTCACAATTCTCCTGCAGTGCGTTACCGCCCTTTTTAGGGTTCCGTAGCCAAATGGCAAAAAACGGAATCCTTATAGATTCGTCATGTCCGTCTATCTGGTTTTTCGTCAGGAAATGCATGAAATTGCACACCCACTGGCACGGGGGAACCCGTGGTTATGTGAGGCTCTCCTGCCAGATGGGCAAGGCCTACTCACTAAAACTTGACGGTGTCCTCCCAGTCCTTGGGACGGAACTGCGAATGATTGTCCGAGCTAGACGGCCTAGAGCAAGCGACGACTGGCTTCAGGGGAGTAGTAGGTACCTCCCCTGTTCTTCGCTAACGGTGCGCGACACTAGTGCGTAACCGCCCTTACTCAAGTCTTCACTGAGTGTTGAGTGCGGGTCCACACTGTGACCGGACTCTACAGGGACCTAAATTAGGCCCCGTCCGGAGGCACTCAAGCGCAGAGGTCATTGCCGATAAACGCTGCCGGCTGATAATAATTGCATGTAAACAAACCAGCACACTCCAAGTCACAGTATTTTTACAACAGCCAGCTTGACTCATTTACAACGGCATTTTATTTAAGTGAGTTAAAGATAAGTTATCTACACTAATACAATGTGCTCCTTTTGTTTTCAGCAAATTTTAGGGGTATATTCTATAAATAAAAACTAGTTAAAGAGTCTCAGGAATATGTGTTTCTAAAAGCATATTTTTGAAGATATTGTGGATTCTAGATTTAGAAGATACCTAGTTGATTTAGATTATAGCATCATCAATCTAGTTTTTTTTTTTTCAAAATTGTCACCTAGTCTTTTTGTGCAGACTTTTTATTGATAAGTGTATGTAAATTATGAATTATTTCAGTGAAAAATTAAGTTTTTAAATAATTTCGTATGAAAAAATTGTTGAATTTAACAAAAAATGTAATGCCATTCCATTCTTTGAAGTGGTCTTATTAATACCCTAGAGTTCCAGGAAATCAAAAAGAGCACGTTGTATTATAAAGAGAAACGATTGTATTTAATAGGCTCCGAAACACTCAACCGATTTGAAAAAATCTTCACCCTTAGATTCTACATTTTTTCTGATCAACATAGGCAGTACGAAGTGCGGCTGATCAGCTATCGCTTATAAATTGTTTGCAAATTAGTTTGAAGAAAGTAGTAACATCTAATGTTTAAAAATAATACTAAAATACTGAATTGGCTGAAATAAGTTAATTTGTAGATTCCCAAAAGCCAAAACAGTGATAAGACAAGTTACAAGCTGAGTTAACTGATCCAACTCTGAAATAATAATGAAGGGAAAATCTTATTCTCATATTTCATTTTCGCTAGAAATTGCTGTCCTCGCGTCCAAATCAAGGTATTCTAACAAACTTCTCTATTGTTAAACTTATAACTGTGCTGGCTGTACTATACGGGCTGTAGTCCTGTGGGAGGGCATCTGAATTAATTAAAAGTTGCCCTCAACGCAACGGAGTGCCTTCGTTATTTGGTTGGGTCTAGACATGTCGTTAACACGGTCAACGGAAGATTCAAAGGGTTGGCTATTAAAGTTTTGCAAGCGAATCTGAAAATAAGTAGGTACACATCAGTCTGTACACATTTCTGTTGAAAAATAGCACGTATTACAATCACAACAAGATGCCACAGTGTTCAGTAATTGTATTACAGTGTCTGGTAGTAGGTATAATAAGAATAAGTCTGCCTTGATCAATATTAGGGAAAGTTTAGCCATAGCGAAGTGTTTGTACAGTCAGCGTAAAAAAATATTACGTGACACCCAAAGTAGCCAAATACGTTCGCAGCACGTCTTTGTTGCAAATGGAATAAGGTTGTGTTTTTATGAACTATTTGACGCTCTATATTGTTTTAAACTTTCATGGTCACTAACATAATAATTATTATTAACGGGATTGCTACCAACTCAAAATTAAGGTACATGGCATAGCAATAACATAGCAATCCCGTAAATAATAATAAATATATTTGACTCTCACTGTGCAACCAAAAGGTAGTATGGAATGTAATCCACACATTCGTTTCATTAAGTTATTAGTTTTCAGGATTTTTATAACACTAAATGCCCGGGTCTTTTGCGGTCTCATAGAAATTCACGTGAATGCGCCGCCAATCCTCCATGTTGCAATCATCATCATCATCATCTCAGCCATAGGACGTCCACTGCTGAACATAGGCCTCCCCCAATACTTTCCATGTTGCCCGGTTGGTAGCGGTCTGCGTCCAGCATGTTGCAAAAGTGATATACTTACTCAAATCCTCTTTGAAATTGGTTATCCTCATGTTTTAGACATAACGATTTTAGTAAGTAGGTAACTACGTTCATGATTTTGACGTAAGCCCTATTTTGTATGAATGAAATCGTGCCCAAGGTTAGCGGCCATTGTTGCCGACATTGTATAGCGTCATTGTCTTTCGAACTATTATGGTTAAATAATGCTGTTTGTATGATTACGATTTAGAGTATAACAAGGCAATTTGAAGCACACATACATAACAGCAGTAAACATAGATGTAAAATATAGTTATAGTATTTCTGTAAAATATCAAGGAACATTGTATGACGTGTTTGTAACGTTATCACGGCTTTTCCTATGCAATTTCTATCAAAAGTTAAAAACAATCTTGGGGAAATTCTAATAACACGGAAGTACCAATAATTTACTTCCAAGCACAAAAAATTAAAAAGGCATTTAAATATTTAATTAATTATCTCTGCCAAAGTCTCCTTTGAACATTTACCTTTCGCGTTGCTCTAAGTGCTTGTTAAAAATTAAGCCGAAATGAGTCCAGATCCCAATTAAGTATCCACTTAATTTATTTCGATGGCTAAAAATATACAGGCCCATAATTAAAAATAATTGGAAACCCGACGATAGAAGTAATGTTACTGTAATATTTCGCGTTCGTATTTCACAAACGAAAATAAACTTGCCCAAATCGTGTAAAATTGGAGGATAACCAGAATTTGGGAAATTATTTGGCAAAATTTCAGAACTGCGTGTGAAACTCGCTAGGTCAGCATAGGGATATTCCGATACTAGTAAATACGAGTAGGTACTCGATACTTTTGATTCGATACCAAGTATTTATTGTATCGAATCAATTTTGCGATACATAATCGGTATCGAAACAAAAATACTTGGTATCGAATCGAATCAGCAAAACAACCGAAAACAATAAAAAGAACCGAGAACGCATCATACAGAACTGAGAGAGTAAAAACAGTCAGATAATTAGCTTTAATCGGTTACCGAGTTACCGGTATTCGTCGCGTGGCGGCGTGAGTGACGCGTTGTCTCGCGCTGGGCCAGCCGAATTCGTCCGACTTCAGCCGAGCCTGAGCCGAAAGCGAGAGAAGGAGACACCCGCACCCGCCCGCAAATCATCTCGCCATTCCGCCATTGTGAAAGTGTTAGTGATTATTTACAAGTAATTTTATTAATTGTAATCATCAAATTCATCGGTTTATTCCAATGTTATCATGGCATAAACCGATAAATAAATAGTTGTTTGCTTCTCAATTTTGTTTAAATTATTGTCCTTCAGCGTTCATTGATAGCACCCTCAAAATAATAAAACAAAATAAAAGTTCCAAAAAGTATCGATATCAGTAAGTATCGATACTTTAGGAGTACTTATTTAAGTAGTATCGAAAAAAGATTTGAGTATTATCGAAATGAGTAGGTATCGATACTTAGGTGGTATCGGAACATCCCTAGGTCAGCATAATAATAAGATACTTTTTCTACTTAGGGACCATTATGTTCATGACATATTTTATATGTGTTAAGTACTTACACAAATCTTACACTAAGGTATTTCAGTTGACACTGTTATTATAAGGTTTCTACACCTTTGGCTTCAGTAGAAGATTTACACGTGATTTAAATTGTAAGTACTGTAAATAAACTATCCATAGCCAAAGCATACGATTCACAGTTTACACTAGTTGTTGTGAGTTGTTTTTGAGCATCTCTGAGCACTAACCAAATAAATAAATATTCTTGATTGAAAAATGTTTTGATATTTTTTTTATGAATTTACCAAACGGCGTTACATTCAAGATCTAACCTTGCCTAGATGTAGGACCTTGCCTCTCTGAAGGAGTAAATGGAATCTTTAGAGAGGATGAGACACCCATCAGACTGGTTGATGGAACACATGAATATGGTCAAGGTTTTGTCCAGTGGTCTACTTTTATCTTCTCTATCCTAAGGTAGGTAGGTCCTAAGGCATCCTCTAAAACTGGCGAAGACGCCCATGCACGTTTCTGTATCGAAAATTAGTACGAGCAGCTTACGCGGGCGCACGCCGCGTGCAAGTTTTAGCAGATGCCCTAAACCATTATTAATAACAACAAAATGTACTCACTAATTCAAATATAAGCTCCTTCTCGTCCAACTGCCGCAGCTCGTGCCGCGACCGCCGCTGCGGCCGCGACGGCGTCGCGTGCGGTTGGTCGCCGAGGAACGTGGGCGTTCCGTCCACTGTCGTCACCAGCGGCTTCAGGAGGCCGCCTCGCTCGAACTCGTGCGCTGAGATCTTCCTGGAGAATTTAATTATGTATGAGTATAGATAGTTGAGCCAAATAAATAGTCTGGTGAAGGTAGAGAGAAGCACCTGGATGCAGGCAGGGCAGGACTGATCGTCGTAGAAACCTTTGAAGTAGGCCTTATCTGAACGTTTTTTGGTTGAAACGAATAGAAAGCTATCCTGCCAAGATCTAGTTACCTTTTGGTGGTGGATCTGGATGGAGGGAGGAATGGCAATGATTGAACATAAAAAGGGCTTAAAAAGGCATTGTGTTTGATGTTTTGGACAAAAGGGTACATCTTTGCAAAGACCTTTCTTATTCTCAATCAGCTGTGAAAGATGCGAGAAATGTAGCTCTATGGACGGACATGCTCTCTTCTGTCTGTAGACAAGAAATGTGGAAAAACTATAGACGCATATATTTGCATCACATTTTTACAAATCCCTAATTGCATTGAATTATGCTCGTTTCATACGAAAAATTAAACATAACTGCACAAACTAATATGCGTTTATTGCAAAATTAGTGCATGATTTGTCATACACGGGCGTTCTGCCAAATTTCTAGAACAAGTCACCCAGTTGGCTAACACTCGACTATTCTTTGTTTAAATCGAAATACTAGCAACTCTAGCAAGTTATCGACTCAACAAATCGCTACTGAAGAAAAGATAATGGCTGAGGCACGAGCCAAGTAAGGCTATCCGAAACTGGGACTGCAATGTAAAGCCACATAATATTTAATAGTTACTGGGTAAAACTAACGCCCGTATTCACAACCGATGCTTGCTAAATCGAATGCACAGCGTTGAATAGAACTCTGTGATTGGTTTATGTGTCACGTGCATGCGCCCTGTGAGACCTACGGGCGTAAGACTTCACTACTGGATGACTAGCAGCTTGTAACCAACATAATATTACTTGCAAACTAATATGCGTTAATATAATTTTCCAGTTCGCACTGTAAATCCGGAGAAAGATTCTTGTGGTACGTTCATTAGAGGGGTCAAACTAAGTTTACATCTCAGGGTAGACCTTACTGCAAGAAATAAAACGTTGCCCTGCGTAGTATAGTTTTCCTGACCAATCAAACAGCCGATTCTAATGGCCTATCCTCGAAATTTCACTACAACAGAAGCTATTACACCCGATATGAATATTCTGGTCACAAAATTAATGCATCGTTATGTAAACACGTTACCGTTAAAGGCTGTAGTTGTATTGAGTCCATTATAATCTATGCATGTGTGCCCGAGGGAAGTTTTAGTTGCATTCGGCGCATTGACCGGCAAAGTGTACAAGCGCCTTCAGCACAAGTAACCTAGTTTCAAAGCACCTTGCTACGTGCCTTATCAACTTCACAAAGGTCTACTAGCCATTGTATTGGCAAACACAAATTTTATTCTTATCGAACAATTGGGCCTCGTGAGAAAACTTTTGAAGACGGCCAACTTTCTTAGATAACGAAGGCAAAGGGGCTCTGAGTTTTACCTTTCCTGTCGATTTTTTATGCCGTATCAGTTTGTTACGAAGTCAAAAAAGATACTTGGAGAAGTGCGGTGCCTACTTAATACGCCACGTTTCAACAATTTGCAAGTTTTCTTTGAGGCTAGTGATTTTGGTGATAGCGTTTTCGCGCGACATCGTGTTTTGAATAAGTAGTTTGTCTGGGTACTACTTAAAAAGCTTGATTTTAGGCATTAGGAATTGAAATTTTGTTAAAAATATTGATACTTTTGATGACATGTCATTTAATACTCGCAGGACTGCTTCTTTTAACAACTCAACAATTTTAACAACAGTAAAGTTCTACTCATCAAGAACAATCTATATTCAGTACAATACGTAGGTACCTATGTATAACCTTGTAGAATAATACATAATAACTTCTCAGATTAATGAATACTCATCAGAAATGAAATGATGAAAATGAAAGCGTAAAGTATTCCGCGACAGAATAGGCTCATCAAAACATTTTTAAGGTTTCGCCTGGTTACGTGACTCATTTGCCAAGATTGAAATGTAAAAGAGCTCAGGATTATGACGTTGACACGAAAAAGTGCTGGATTTAGCGGTGTCGCTTTTATCAGCATATTCTACAAGCCATCTGATTTTATCTCTCAGCTTTTTGAAACCTTTAATCTTTATAAAATTTTGCTTTTTTCGAGCTCTGTGGTTGAGGATTACAAGTGAAGCTCGCTTCCACCTTCGGCCTGATCATCACTTTCCATCAGATGAGAAGCAAGCCAAGAGGTTCCTCGTTGTGGATAAAAAAAACCTGCTATGATAGGGGATGTAAAACTACCATGAAGTTTTTTCACTTTTGATGAACTGTCAAAAGGCTGTTTTCTACACCCACGTTTGCCGTAGAATCTGTTTTTTGAAATCAACTCACAGAATATCGTTTTCATGATTGTTTTTATAAGTTACTTCAAGGAATTTATTTGGGAAAGTCTCCTATCCCTATTCCCTATTCTTAGCTTATAGTACAAAATCTTTTGTCAATTGCCAGTCTTGATATTGTTTCCAAATATACCTAAAAGGACGCTCTCCCGGGTAATCCACATGTATGGTACCTTCACCGTTACAAAGTAGCCGAACAGTGGGGTTGGCGGAAGATTGATCGGGGTTCCGTACGCAATGGGTTCCGTGGCTACACAGAATTGAGTCTTGAATAATGTATGCCGTCTGTCCTTGATAAACATTTAGTGGATTTTAAAAGAAAGGAACATTTGTTTGGAAATCAGGCAGATATTTTATTTTATCTTCGTATACTGAAGATATAGGTATGTATGTACCTACTTTATTTTTGTAAATTACTTTACAAATCTGAGGCTGCATAGGAGCAGAGGCATGTTCAATCGATGACACATCAAGCGAAACACCCATTTGTATATCTGTTACGGTCAAAGTGATAAATGTGAAAATTATGAATAATCGCCGGTTATTATGAATAATTACCGCATGATTTGGTAAATGTGATTAATATGAGGTCATTTATGTGTGTACTAAATGGGCGGCTTAGGGGGGGCCCAAGGGCCCCCCCCCGCCGCACCTTAACCTATTTTTCACTTTAAATCAAAACATTATGTTATAGTCATCATGGAAAAGTAATATTATGCAAGAAACATTCCAAACTCATTATGCCAAATTATATTAATATATGATATCAAAACGTTCAAAAGTTTGGCTGTACACGAACACGTACACAAGATGTTGTTCTCTTTTATGAAATTTGTTAGTACTAAGGTTGAATTATTAAATAATCACTGTTAAATGTGATTAATTTATCACTTTGACCGCGACTGTCGGGAATTATTCATAATAACCGGTTATTATTAATAATTTTCAATTTATCACATTAACCGTAACATATCCATTCTTATAACATACACCATACAAAAATGCGTGGTAAATTCAGTGAACTGCGCCTGAATCAAATGTACTTACTACTGCTATTTCTATTTATTTATATTAACCGGCAGACAGTGGTGACTGAGTTTCCAAATCAACACTTACCAAATGTTGGTCTCGAAGCACTGGGAGGGTAAAAAGTAGAGTTGCCGCGAATAGTGGTTATAGCGAATAGTCGAATACCGATTAATCGCCATTCACTTTGGCGAATAGTCGAATAACTCGACATTACTATTCGACATAAAAACATTAAAATTATTTCTAATTTCTTCTAAGGTTGTGATAAAAGAAAACAATAATAAATAAAGTTCAAGAAATCTGTTTCATGTTAACATATCTACATATATGTACTAAATTTTGGGCATGTTTTCAAGAATCATCTATTGAGCAACCTACTGAAGAGCACCCCAAGAATGCCACTGCTGAAGAAATCGCCCACTACATCGCATTAGCAAAGGCTAACAGAAAAATAAACCCATAAAATGGTGGACTTTGAATACCAATAAGAATAGATTTCCTATATTAAGTAAGCTTGCTAAACGATACTTAATCACACCAGCAAGCTCTGTTTATTCAGAAAGAATATTTTTCGAGGCAGGTTTAATTTACGAGGAAAAACGAAACCGACTTGCTCCCGAACGTGCAGAAAAAAAATTTTTTTTGCACCACAATCTGCCCCTGTTGGATTGTAAATATTAATTAAAAAGCCTAACTTAATTTCATGAATATGATAGGCACAGGTACATATTACAAATAATAATTGATATTGTGTATTGTTTTATTAGGGAAAATAATAAAAATATTATTATTTTTAACTCATTAGTTTTTTTGTTCACGAAAAGTTTATTTTAGACGACTATTCGCCGAATGCCGAATAATACTAGCTATTATTCGGTATTCGACGAATATCAAAAAAATGTCGAGTAATGCCGAATACCGAATAATAGTGACTATTCGCGGCAACTGTAGTAAAAAGATTATGAGACATGTAAGTAAAGGCTCCTTAAGAGCAAAATATTTGACGAATTGTAAGTACTATTTATTAGTCTAAACAAATAAAGAAATTTTGACTTTGACTTTGAACACTATTTGACTGTATTTGTAAAATTAGTGCTATTTTGCACCAACAATGTATAGTCTGATCTAGCGTCGACTGTACACTGGAGTGACAACGTTGTGTTGTAACCCAAGGGACACTTTTGGACTAAAATGAATTAACTTTAGTTTGATACCCAGCTTAAAGATACAAGTATCATCTTAGAACGTAACAGACGTGCCCCGATAAGGCTGGCCCGGGTAATCCCCGAAGACCTGGAACATCTAAATCCATGGACTTTACAGACGGGATCAATACCCTTCATCGCTAACGCCGATGTCGCTGATATAAATCCCTTACTCCTCGTTGAAATGCATAGTTTAAATCCAATAAACCATGGATTTTAATATTAAATAACTATTTAATTTCAGTTCTCTACCTACAGGTTTGTTCAATCAAATATTGTTTGCTAGAGACGTCCAGAGTTTTAAGGCAGCCTTTAGAGTTCTGACACTAGCACATAAAGAATGAAAGATACTTTTTATTGTACACAACTAAAGTAAATAATAACGGCAAGTAAAACCAGTAAGAGCAACATAATTTAGTCAGTTTAAGAGCTAGAAAGCGACCATTCCAACCCAAGCAGAGGATATTTGAAAAAGGTTACCCTGCCGCCTAAAGAAGCAGTCTATTTCTTCCCAAAAAAATGGGATTTCTTATCCCGTACGGTCGTATTTATATGGCATAAAAAACACATAACATCAAAACTTTAATACGAAAAATATTCAGTCTCAATTTTCTCCAGTTTAAACAAAATGTTGTTAGTACTTCGCGTTATGAAGGCAGAACTGTTGTCACGCCAGAACATTTCCCAGGGGGCGCCACTAGTTCGGCGCTATATTTTGACACGCCACTCGTTGTAGAACTTCGATTTGCTTCGTTTAGGGAAGTCCCAGAGCGACTGATCGTTGTGCCGTAAAACATGAGGATTTCTATTCGAAATCTTTGTAGAAAGAACTATCCCACCAAAAACATTCTGTAAAAAACTAGCCAAGTCTCGATGGAGCTGCTTGTTTATCTCTAAAAAGTAATGAAATCTAGACAAAGTCGTGCCAAGTCTATGGTTCCTTACTGCGATTTCTTTATTATTATAGTTAATGTTGTGTGACTTGGCCGTTGAAGGGTGACAAAACCAGGTGCTCCATGACACCATTGCACCAATCTGTCGCCAGAACCGCTACTCATTGACGATGGAAAATTGCCACTTGGAAAACGTTGATTCAACAATAACCAGTCAATTGTAGGTTTAATAAAGCTGCGTATTTCAATAATACTTATGTATGATTATCTTAATAAAGATTGTTCAACGGCCAAGTCACACAACATTAACTATAATAATAAAGAAATCGCAGTAAGGAACCATAGACTTGGCACGACTTTGTCTAGATTTCATTACTTTTTAGAGATAAACAAGCAGCTCCATCGAGACTTGGCTAGTTTTTTACAGAATGTTTTTGGTGGGATTTCACTTCTTTTTGTAGAAAGTGGCAAAATTATTTAACGTCGTCGTTTTATCGACATTTTTTTACGATATTAAACACAAATAAACTCAACGACCTTTAAAATGGACAACGAATCAGAATTGTTTTAATAACATAACCTTAGCGAACCTTACAATATAATAAACGAAATCAACGAAATGCAAATTACACAACATTCAACTTAATCGACGGGGGGCTCTAGAAAGGAAAAAAATCTGGACACCGCTTGCTAGTGCTAGCGCCATCTAGCGGTGAGCGATACAGGCGAACACCACGGTGCCGGAGTAGTATTGATTATGAATGTGGTGTTACTCCAGATCTTCGATTTTCCTAGTTTTTATAGTTTTCCCTTTATGTGGCCATTAAACCCTAACTCTGTACCAAATTTCAGCCCTCTGAGTTTATGGGAAGTACTAGTTCTATTTTGATGATCATCAGTGAGTGAGTGAGTGTCGTAAATGCGAAACTTTACTGTCGCTTAACTTCGGAACTAAATGACCTACAGACTTGAAATTTTGGATTTTAAGTGTGTGATTATAGCTTACTAGATGACGAAAATTTCTGCGTTCTGGTCTTATCCAGAGGTTCTCAAATAGGGGCCTGAAAATGCGGCGAAATGGTTCCAGTAAAGGATGGTACGGCAGTGTTTGCTTCGCGCTCGACTTGGCGGGGGCACTGCCGTGCCCCCAGATTTAGAGACCAATAAAAATTGAGATTCAATTTCAAGTGTAGCTTAAGGCTTTTATCAGTTGAATATTAATATTTAGATCAATCACAGGACAGAATCCAGTATCCATAATTGATTGAATCCCTTTATTCCCATCTACCCCCTTCGATCTTGCCACGGGTTTGGTGGTTGGCACTATCTGCCCATCATCTGCCCCCTTCGGCCGGGGTTTGAGCTTTGTTTGGGATACGGACCTAAGACAGAGTATCTGGCAAAGTTTTGAGCAAAAATTGTCCGATATCATCTTTTACAAGCAATATAATTGCTCTGTATAATAGTCATATTTACGTGACATTTCAATTATTAGATTAATCCTGAACCGAGCAAATGTTTTGATTACCTACACCTTTGTACAGTAAAAATCTCGCATTTTCCTAAACTAGGAGCGACTATGTAGTTCAGTCAGGCACAGCTGTTTTTCGACAGAAGCAAACGTCATTTGTATGAATATAGGCTTTGCACAGATCCAATTTCACCGTATGGGATTGTGTGCGGAAGTTTTATGAGCGTATGAAAATCGTATCACAGTCACTCGACATCTTGTCCTATATAGCCTGAAGGGTTTTCGTTTCTGTGCCTTTTTATGTGCTATTAGCAGAGAGTTGAGTCTAAAAATTAAGAATGTGTCATACAATCACCAGGACATGTACCTATCGTTAAATTTTCGTAAAGTATAGCCGTAATGTACCGTTAAATTTTCATAAGAGGATATAGCCGTAAGCTACTGCATTTTATTTTTAGGGAACATTCTTGTCCGGTATAGTCGAAAACCATTAAATTCTGCTTCACTATGTATTTACAATGTCATTTTTTACCCACAATTCTTCACCGAAAACAGAAAAATCCGCGCTGGGTAAAATCGCGTGCAACACCGGCCACGCGCTTATACTGTCAGTGCTGCTAATAAAAATCAAACCTTCTTATCCTCTACCCAGAGTACAAAATAAGTATTTACCTGACAGGCGTGGTAGCGCCGGAGCCGGAGCCGGCGCGCGATGGCGACGCTAGCTCCGCGCTCGGCGGCGTCGCGTGAGACACCAGCCACGCGTCCACCACCTGCCGCGTCGCTTTCCTGTTGAAAAATAATAGTATTAATTTTGTTCATAACACAGAATTCCTATACTTCATGAAGATGTGGGATGTCTATGAAATTTTGAATCTTATTCATTATCCAGAGCCAGAGAAGTCCTCTGCAAAACAGGTCTCGCCCAATAGGCGCCATTTTTTACGTCCTCGTCCAGGTTCTGCCAAAGAATACTTAGCTGGATACATCAGTGTGGAATTCGCTTTTATTAATTCCTACATTCAAATGTGAGTAAACTACACAAATAATAAAAGAATGCAGCCAACTAAAAATTGAAACTCCCGCTATTAAACTTGTTCGAAAGCCCGGAAACTCCAGTTATTTTGTACTATACAAGCCCTTAAAAAGCCTAAAAATGCCGTTATTGGCAAACTGACAGCCATTCGTGCGGCTTTTTGAACAAAAACAGAACAATTCGCGATGAAATTTTTTTAAGTTCGAATAGAAAATATTCGTGTTTTCCAATTAACCTGGATTCAGGAGTTTGCTGAAGCAATTTTAAAAACTGAGCATGCCTTGAGCTTTATTGACTGTGAAGAATCACGGTGATATACATATAAAATATAATTTACTATGTCTTAATCAGTCATCAATCTTTTATGTATGTGTAACTAAAGTTGTCTCTGAGTAAATAAGATACAATACGCATTCAGCCTTTTTATTCAACATTTGCGTTTTTTACGGGCAATTGGGTAATAAAATAGCTCCAACGTAATTAGGACAGCAATACTTGCTGATGGCGCCACTTACTATAGTCTATCCAACATAGCTTGATTAGAATGACAGCTGTCATCAAAAGTAACGACATAACTTTGTAGTAGCGATCAATGAGAGCTAAATATTGGCGGACAAGAAATAATTCACGTCTGACCTACAAACAATATTTTCGACGACAGTGCTTCCAATAAAAATGATAATTTCGTGTAAATGCAGCGTTAAATTACACCAATAAGTAGTAATTCGAAATTATAAAAATCAAGCTAGAGTATTAACGACGTCTCTACAAGGTTATCTCGAGTTACAAAAATGTTAGTGTTGGGACATATCGACAAATGTCATATTAAATTAAAACTATTTTTTAAACATAAAATATTTAACAAATTTTTTTTCTAACTAATTTTTTAACATATTTAAGTCAAGTTATACGTTTTTCTAAATGTTCACTATTAAATACCAAAAAACATTTCATTCTTAAATAATCAAACATCGGAAATCAATCACCGGTAATTTTTTGGGTATTCATAGCACCGTTGCTCTAGAAGAGATGCCCACCGCCCTCTAGCGAGAGGAAAAAACCACTGAAGAACACTGATGATAATGACTACGACTTAGGTTGTACACCCTTGACATGAATTTTAAATTTTACTGTCTTTAAATTTAAATCATAATTGTCATTTTTATGAATAAAGATATATGAAGAAAAATTGGGTGCATTTTTTCATATCATTTTTTCGAAAACTTATCGATACATCTATGTGAACCGTACGAAACATACCCATCACTAGTCACATTCGTTTGACAGCCGTCATTCTAATCAAGCTATATTGGATAGACTATAGTGGCGCCATCAGCAAGTATTGCTGTCCTTGTCCTTATTATATTGTCCTTACTTGCTGATGGCGCCACTAGTAAGCACATACCTACGGCATTGTCAATACTAACTTATTATAATTGCAAAAATTCAGCTAACGAGAAATCACAGATCAAAAAATTGCCTTTGTAAGAGCATCATAAGTCTTATCGCGGCCAAAATGGCAAATGTTCTCGAATTTGTGGACAAAAAACAAAAGACATCATTGTTCGTCTTTATCAGAGCCCGATTTGCGACACCCTCGGACATTGAACTAAAGCACACGATGCGTTGCGGCGCCGCACCGCAAAAATTTCGCCGTAACGCGCGTCGCTGCGGCACCACACCGCTCGTGTGCCCGCCACAAATATTTGCGACACCGCTCCGGGGCCGCATCGTCGCCGCAACGGATCGTGTGCTTTAGCCCTAACGACAGCCATCAGCGGGATGCGTGTCGTGTCTTCCTCGACTCCGATTGTCGACTTTGATGTGCCGGAAACGCGTTCAACAGCCATTTTGACAAATAATTTACGATACGCAAGAATGAAAGAAAACGTTTTTCAGACGCTGCAGCGCTGTTATGTTATCCCTTTTTGTATTCTCAAAATACAGGCTTATAAGTTTCACTATTTGGTCGAAATAATGAACTCAATTGATTTTATTATAAAATGTAAGCTTCGAATTCAAACTTTTGAAGGTCCTTCTTTAATACGCACCATTTGGCAATTTTACCGCGAAATCAACAATGCGATGTATTAATGTGAAAATTCAATGAAACCAACTCGTGGAACGGATATTATCCAGAACTTAGCGTATTATTACGTACGACTGGCCTCGAATTCCTCCTCGAAAAACACCAGGCGTAGGATTAGTAATGCAATTTTCGATCATCCAATTGCTATCTGGAAATCAACGGTGAATCACGATTACCGGCATTTACATTCCGAGTAAACAGAATTCTCTCGCAAAGCGAATACACGGAAGTAACAATGAATTCGAAGAGTTAAAACGGTTCTAATTCGTTTAAAATTGCGCACTGGAATAATCGCAAATTGATCGGGTATGTCTGGATGGAACTGGTAAAATCTTAGTGAGAAAACGTAGGCAGAAGTTATTGCTAACTAAGATAACAGAGATTGTACAATTTATGAACTCGTTCCCACTCTCCGAGACGGCCGCCACGACCACTTGAGGACACACACTTGAACACTGATTATATTAAAAGATTTTATGATAGGCAATAAACACATTTTGGATTAAGTTTCCGATTGGGGCATCCCGACCTTTTTACTGAATGAAAATTTACAAGAACACAATCCAAGATGTAACATACTAAAGTCTACTTCAATTAAGGTTGACACTTTAGTTAATTGGATAACAAATTGGATAGTTGACAAGTAAACTAATAATCCCTAAGCACAAATTATGTAAAGAAGCACTTCATTTTAGCTCTTAAAACAGTTAAAACCCAATCAGTTCTCTATTGATGGGAAAATAAAATTTCAGTTGAACTATAATGTTTTGTCAAATCGTACGACTAGACATCGTAGTATCTACATACAACCGATCACTAAACTGAAAAACTGGGGCAAAGCTGCTTGAAGTCCCAGGAGCCACAAAATATCACCTAATACTACTACATAAGATGCTACAGTGTTTACTTTATGTCGTCGTCCGTCTGTACCAACAATCACAGTATTAACAAATGTTGCATCATACTAAAACATATTATGCCATAAAGTATAACAAATAAGACATAGCAAACTGAATTTTTAATCCTACGTCAAATATACGAGTATACAATTTAAACCAAAGCAAACAAAAAAATATTATCATCAAAACAGAGCGTTGTAAAGTCATCTGATAAATAACGGTGTCATTAACTCGCTGAATGTCCAACGTTTTAAAGAGACTTCGGTATTCACATTCGAGTTATACTTAGCCACAGCACACATGCTTACTTTTTTAGAATCGCCGATTTTGCGACTGTATCGATGCAGCATCGCGATTTTGCGACTTCATGCGTTCGGACGCGGTATTGGAATCGCACGTTTTAGGACGCTGTCGCTGCGTCGATCTTCTAAAAAGCGACTCAATCACCGCGTTTGGCGTTTTTAAAGTGTGCGCTGTGGAATGTGTGGTCGTTGCATTCAGCTTCTAAAAAGCGGCTAAAGCGCCGATCGTCAATGCTAAAAGTAGCATCTGTGCTGACTTTTGTGGCTCTTATTTCGTAGGTGGCATTGAATGTGTTAACGGACATGAATTATTACAGGACCGTCGCACAAATCAAAATTCAAATTTGCAAATCAACATCCTACCAACTGATGAGATTAGGGGAATGGGCACACATAAACCAGGCTAATGGCTTAATCCTTTGATCAAATTCTGTGACGTTAAATTGGCTTGACAATTTTGCATAGTGCGACATACAGAAAAAGCCGATGGTGAGTGTAAGGGCTTAATGACATACTTATTCAAGATGAATGGGCATATACTGAGCAGATAATAGACTGCGTTTCACTAAACATCAGGTGTGACCGTGTGATTGTGGTAAAACACTGCATTATTCTCTATTAATCTTGTAAACACTACTACGCTAATAAAGATTTTAATTTGAACAAATCTTTTGCCCATTCCCATTTTATTTGGGGTCGGCAGGCTCGGTCTTGTCGTCTCACTGTTGACCTAGGCGTCTTTAAGGTCCTTATTGACTGCAGATATCCATGTGATTTGAGGTCGTCCTCTTCATTTTAGTAAGTTCGTCATTGAAAGTAAAAGACAATAAATAAGCATCAATTTGCACCTAGCCATGTACCATGTGGTACCATGGTCCAGTGTACTCGCGACGCCTCTAACCGTCAGAAATGGAAGCACATCGCCAGGAGAGCTATTCTTGGAGATGACATCGAACACCCCACCGTGAGCCTCGTTAGCGCAACTACGACCACTCTGACAAGAGTGCCCGACTAAGAAGAAGAATTTGTCACGAGAAATATACAAAAGTGTGACTTTACATTTGTGACGAGTGTACACTGTGGCAAACCGACAAATACCCGCAGTAAACACATTTGCGATCGTAATTCGCACGTGTATAAAAGCCGTGCCGGTCATTTAATAATTAACGACGAATTTAAATAATTCCGTAGGCCGAACGAGCTCGTTACGAATAGTTGCGATTGGGAAAGCCAATAGAGTTTGTGTGCACAACTGTTTATACATATTACTAGCCCGGCATTTTGTTATCCATTGGAATGGAAATGCGATGAATAAATAAGTTTTATATTCAGTATTGACTGTGATGACTAATGGCGACCACTTGGCCTTGTGGTTCCCGAGGATCAGAGGTTTGATTCCCTAAGGGACAAAATTGTCTATTCGGTTTTGTTGGGGGAAGGGCTTCTTTTAAGTCACTCACACATCACTTTGGTAAGATTGCGAGTTATACACAAATGTGAGAAACAAAATGTTGATGAAGATAAAGACTTATCGTCTTAATCTTGTCATCATAATTAGCGTTAATACTAAGCTCTAGTAACCAGTAATATAGCTATTTATTTTATTTTCCTTATAAATATAATTTCCTTAAAGACTGAGATTAAGAAAAGCCAACGTGGGAGTAGCTGCGGGGTTGACATATTAAGGCAAATAATTTTCAATCTAGACTTGTTATTTTAATTAAATGTCACTGATATTAAGAGCAGCCGTGGGTAGTTTACGTTATTTTAAAATATAGTTCCAAGAATTGCTGAATGAAGCCTATTTTTAACTAAAACCATTGAAAATCTTAAAATAACGAGTAATATAAATAGTTAACGTTTGCGTTGAAATAAAAACATTATTAATCAAAATTAATTGTTGAACTATGACGTCAAATATCTTGTATAAATAATAGAAGTAGTAAGTATAATATAGTTCTCTTACAAAAAAATTGATTAGAAATTAGGCCAATTCTTTAGGCTTAAACCTTAATTTGGAAACAAACTTGTGAGTCGTACAGAATAAAAATCTTAGTGCTTTTCAAGACATACTACACCAAATCGCTACGTAAGCAGCACACTCACAGGCTCTATATCTCCCTCCCCCCTTCATTCCATCTCTTTCTTTCCCCGTCTCTTTTACATAGCAATTATTTACTGAACCCACAGAAAACAAGGCAATATGCAAAACAAGCAAGTCTTTGTAAACTGATCTTGTAACAAAAGGCATGTATTTGCAGTCTTCGCTTCTGTTAATTCAGTAAAAGCGCTGGTAAGCTTAACGACTTAGATTTAAATTTCAAAGGTATAATTTATACGTAAATTATTATGCGACTTGTATTAGTAAGTAATTATGTTAAGTTGTCTGCATATATATAGAAGACGCCGTAACATGTCAAATTGTAGACTGATATACTATATTTCGTAACATTAGCGTTTATGCTTCTCTTGTCCAGTACAATAGTATCTGATGTCAATAGTGAATATTAATAACCCCTGAAATGGGCTCTTACTTGAAGTAATGCTCCATATGCACGCAAGCTCACTCGAATAAGAAATCGAATGTAAAATTGTACATTATCTACAAACTTCACTATTTAGCTTCGTACAGGTAGATACTTTTCAGACCAAATATTATTATGCAATGTAAATGAAACTTCCATGACTGGACAACAGTCAAACATTTTGTTTATGGGCAGGAAAAGTGGCGAACTGGCGACCAAGGACTAGAAAAACGTAATTATGGACAATCCGGTGTAGGTCGCAAGAGGCACATGGATGCGGGCAGAGCAGGATCAGTCATTGTGGAAATATTTATGGTTGGTCCAGCCGTGGAAGTCTGTGGTACTTAGAATGAAATGAAAGGTAAATAAGGATCTATTATTGGATAGATAAGGATATACAGGGTGGAAATGTTAAGTGATCTCACTCGATTATTTCTAAACCATACAAGATATGGAAAAACTGATTACTGATTCTGAAAGTACTTCACAACAAGCTCTTTCAAACGGTACCAATAATAGGTTTCAGAATAAACTGGATGTATCCGAAAATGCAATGTTTCCAGCTTCCATACATTTAGTAAAACCACATAATATTAAAAACTATACAAGATATCGTCACCGTCGTGGCAGAATTAAATAACTGTCACTTTTGGCAAAAACCACTTTTTCCACTTTTTGTTTAGTAGAAAGTGTTACCTATATTTTGATCTTACTCTCGTGGCAATATCTATGATATTTCCAAAGATATCTTCAGTTTAGTGAAACTATTGACCATAAATTACAACTCTGTTTGTTGTAGAATTTACGTGGCAAAACTGAATAAGTGACTTTATTTAATTCTGCCACAACTCACTGCGAACGTTGCTTCAAAATACTTGTACTAAGAAAGTCAACAAGTGACTTTATTTAATTCTGCCACAACTCAATCCGAAACATTGCTTCAAAATACTCGTACAATTGTGTTTTTGATTTATTTCATTTTTGTAACATTACTTTAAATGTTACTTTTAATTTCAATGTTCATTACTCAGATGTTGAATCTCGATAGTTACCTTCATCATTATCATCATTTCAGCCATATAGGACGTCTACTGCCGAACATAGGTCTCCCCCAATGATTTTCAATATGACCGGCTGGTAGCGGTCTGCATCCAGTGCTTTCTTGCTACCTTTATGAAGTCCACGTTGTGCTTTCCGGTACGTGCCCTCCACTCCAGAACCTTGCTGCCCCATCGTCTGTCAGTTCTGCGTACTATGTGCCTTGTCTCTTGTACAGAAAAACCGAGCATAGCCCTCTTCAAAGCACGCTGTGCAACTTTGAGCTTATTTATAAGGCCTATAGTAAGAGGCCGCGTTCCCGAGCCATACATCATCAGTGGTAACACATGGAGATCCGGAGATATAACATGTCCCTCATGCCTCGCTGCAGAGGAATCGCCCTCGTACTCCACTCCTGTACTCGGACCAACATGGTGGCGTGTATAAGCACTTCAGCACCTCGATATGTACCGATCATCATCATCATCATCATTTCAGCCACAGGACGTCCACTGCTGAACATAGGCCTCCCCCAATGACTTCCACATCGCACGGTTGGTAGCGGCCTGCATCCAGCGCCTTCCCGCTACCTTTATCAGGTCATCGGTCCACCTTGTGGGTGGACGTCCCACGCTGCGTTTTCCGGTACGTGTACCGATACTTTTCAGAAACCGGATTGTTCGTGAGGCTGGAAGTCATCGAACCTACGCGCGAGATCATTCGTGATAACTTTAGAAAACAGCTTTCTTGAAGAAGAGTACCACCACGCTTCTGTTCCATGCCTCTGGCGTTGTTCCCTGGAGTAAGACGAAGTTAAATAGTCTCTGAAGGACTTGACTTTAATATCGATGTTCCACCCGCGTTCAGAAGCTCCGAGGTTATTCCGTCATCACCCGGTACCTTGTTGTTCTTTA